>NC_066884.1:11921772-12106772 GCF_022985175.1 Labeo rohita | reverse complement strand
GCCGCAACTGACAGACAGCTTTCTCTGTCGTCACAACACACCGTTTAGGGCAGAACTGGGCAAACTCTATCCTGGAGGGCCGGTGTCTCTGCAGAGTTTAGCTCCAACCCTGATAAAACTCACCTGAACAAGCTAATCAGTGTCTTCAGGTTTACTAGAAAGCTACAAACTGGTGAGTTTTATCAGGGTTGGAGTTAAACTCTGCAGGGACACCGGCCCTCCAGGATAGAGCTTGCCCAGTTCTGAGCTTGCCCAGTTCTGCCCTAAACGGTGTTGTACGACAGAGAGCGCAGTCAGTTGCGGCACTCATTATCCCCTAAACGGCGCAACTTAAATGAATTTTTTTTTTTTATTTTACTTTTTTTTTTTTTTTTTTTTTTTACTAGTTTTTTTTTTAATTGTCAAACTATGTTATTTACGGCATTTTAAACGACAGAAAGCGACGTCAGTTGCGGCACTCATTATCCCCTAAATGGCGTAACTTACATTTATTTTTTTTTTTTGCATTTTACTAGATTCCTTATTTGAAAATTGTCAAACGGCGTTATTTGCGGCATTTTAAATGACAGAAAGCGACGTCAGTTGCGGCACTCATTATCCCCTAAAATTCATTTAAGTTACGCCGTTTAGGGGAGAATGAGTGCCGCAACTGACAGCGCTCTCTGTCGTACAACACCGTTTAGGGCAGAACTGGGCAAGCTCTATCCTGGAGGGCCAGTGTCCCTGCAGAGTTTAGCTCCAACCCTGATAAAACTCACCTGAACAAGCTAATCAGTGTCTTCAGGTTTACTAGAAAGCTACAAACTGGTGAGTTTTATCAGGGTTGGAGTTAAACTCTGCAGGGACACCGGCCCTCCAGGATAGAGCTTGCCCAGTTCTGCCCTAAACGGTGTTGTACGACAGAGAGCGCAGTCAGTTGCGGCACTCATTATCCCCTAAACGGCGCAACTTAAATTTTTTTATTTTGCATTTTACTTTTTTTTTTTTTTTTTTTTTTTTATTTAAAAATTGTCAAACTACGTTATTTACGGCATTTTAAACAGAAAGCAGACAAGTTGCGGCACTCATTATCCCCTAAATGGCAACTTAATTTATTTTTTTTTTTTTTTGCATTTTACTAGACTTATTTGAAAATTGTCAAACGGCGTTATTTTTTGCATTTTAAATGACAAAAAGCAACGTCAGTTGCGGCACTTTATCGAAATTTAATTTTTAGCCGTTTAGGGGATAATGAGTGCCGCAACTGACAGCGCTCTCTGTCGTACAACACCGTTTAGGGCAGAACTGGGCAAGCTCTATCCTGGAGGGCCGGTGTCCCTGCAGAGTTTAGCTCCAACCCTGATAAAACTCACCTGAACAAGCTAATCAGTGTCTTCAGGTTTACTAGAAAGCTACAAACTGGTGAGTTTTATCAGGGTTGGAGTTAAACTCTGCAGGGACACCGGCCCTCCAGGATAGAGCTTGCCCAGTTCTGCCCTAAACGGTGTTGTACGACAGAGAGCGCAGTCAGTTGCGGCACTCATTATCCCCTAAACGGCGCAACTTAAATAATTTTTTTTTTTTTTTTACTAGTTTTTTTTTTTTAAAATTGTCAAACTTTTACTTTATTTCAAACTACGTTATTTACGGCATTTTAAATGAAAGCGACATCAGCACTCATTATCCCTAAACGGCGACATTAGTTTTATTTTTTTTTTTGCATTTTACTAAAAAACTTTATTTGCATTTTAAATTACAGAAAGCGACGTCAGTTGCTAAATCGAAAATTCATTTAAGTTACGCCGTTTAGGGGATGATGAGTGCCGCAACTGACAGCTCTCTGTCACGTACACACACCGTTTAGGCAGAACTGGGCAAGCTCTATCCTGGAGGGCCGGTGTCCCTGCAGAGTTTAACTCCAACCCTGATAAAACTCACCTGAACAAGCTAATCAGTGTCTTCAGGTTTACTAGAAAGCTACAAACTGGTGAGTTTTATCAGGGTTGGAGTTAAACTCTGCAGGGACACCGGCCCTCCAGGATAGAGCTTGCCCAGTTCTGCCCTAAACGGTGTTGTACGACCCAGTTGCTGCCTCATTATCCCCTAAACGGCGCAACTTAAATTAATTTTTTTTATTTTTCATTTTACTAGTTTTTTTTTTGAAAAATTGTCAAACTGCGTTATTTACGGCATTTTAAACGACAGAAAGCGACATCAGTTGCGGCACTCATTATCCCTTAAACAGCATAACTTACATTTATTTTTTTTTTTTTTTTTTTTGCATTTTACTAGTTTCTTTATTTTCTTAAAATTGTCAAACGGCGTTATTTACGGCATTTTAAACGATAGAAAGTGCCGCCAGTAGCGGCGCTCATTATCCCATAAACGGTGTTATTCAAAATTATTTTTTTTTTTTTTTTCATACATTTTTTGCATCATACTTTTTTTTTTTTTTTTGAAAATTGTCAAACAGCGTTATTTACGGTGTTTTAAAACTAATTTAGGCCTTCAGGTTACGTCGGTATTTGGTCATGCAGCAATTTAATTGAGGTTACCACTACTAACGTTACTACTTTTGTTGCGGTTGTTGTTTAACGTTACATTTTCTCACTCACCACAAGACAGGAGCGGCTGACTCTTCTTCTTCCATCAAATCCGCGAATCCGTGAGTTGTGGCCTCTAGTAGACACTCATGGCTTTGTGTTCTCATGGTAGTAGCCGCATCGCTTAATCGCTCGTTTGCAGCGTTGATTCGGGCGTATTTCTTCTCTTCTCTATAATCATCGTGTAGCGTGCGGTGGAGAGGAGATTCTCCCAGTCGATACCACTTTTCGTCCCATTGACTTCCATTCAGAAAAGCAAACGCGTGCAAAAGTTTGGCGTTTCGCTGCATTGCACAGTTAAAGCTTCGTGAACTCTGACCTGCCAATTCGTATCACACGAAAACCCGTGTGACCAATAGCAGATCGATACGTCACCGACGTGACCTCTTGTTGGCTAGAAAGAAATACAGCTCTTGCTACTGGGCATGCGCACATAAATCTAACGTTATTTTTGTCACACTGTACAACAATAATACTTTTTTTTTTTTTTTTTTTTTTTATTTTTAGTAAGGGCTACGTTTATGGTTGGGGTAGGTGTAGACGTTATAAAACACAGTCTAATAGCTAGAACAATTCATTTCATTGTTAGTTTCCGGTCGGAGTTGTACCCCTTGGGAGAAACGAGTCTTTTCGAAGCTTCAGCCTTTGTGAACACTGAACACCTAAGATGGCACATTCAGATGGTAACAAAAAAGATGGCAATTCGAGATGGTAAAAAAAAAATGTCCAGTTAGTAACTGTAAAAAGTATTTTAGAGTAAAGTCATCATTTTCAGCACACAGCATAAATGTGATTTTAAGAAATCTGTGTAGATATTAATGTTACTGAGCTTTCTGCTGCTGTGCCAGATGTGAATACTGATGTAACTGTCCTGTTGTTGATGGCCCACTTTAAAAACTTTAAAAGAAGCAGAGGATTTGCTGTTCCTTTTAGCCAGTGTAAGTTTTTTCATTTGTGTAATTGACAACTGATAATTTCTAAAACTGACACTTAGAAAAACTGTGTGTGTGTGTGTGTGTGTGTGGTGTGTGTGTAAATGTGCAGCAGATGCAGCAGATGCAAAGACCAGGCTTTCACTACTCTGATCATGCTTGGTAAGATCTTTTAGTACATGATTTAGCGATGTTAAAGGGATGGTTTTTAAAAATAAACCTTTTGTCACACTTTATTCATGGCTCTCTATATCTAACTTTCTACCTAGCATCTTCTCAAATACATTTTGAATAACAAGGGTAAGTAAATGATGATAGAATTGTCATTTTTGGGTGAACAATCCTTTTGAACTAATGAGAAAGGCCCCAACATCTACATCTACTTTTACTGACACCATAATCAAATGTGAAAAGTTTTTTTTTTTTTTAAAGTCACAAATATCACTAAAAAACATGAACACAATAAATTATTATTATTTTTTTTTTTATTATTTTTCAATTCTACACAGCAAAAAAATGGATGCTGCTGATTGAAAGCAAAGTCTTCTTTCCTGTGATTGACCTACCAGATACGTCCTCTGCATTTGCTGTTCTCTTCATTTATGTGCTTAACATCAAGTACTAAGTGGAAGCCACTACTTTGTTGTTTATTTAGAGGTAAGTACATCTTGCAATATGCTGAAATATTAAGTAAGCATTAAAGGGAAAAAAAAAAAAAATGAAAGCCATGTACATCTGGGATTGCATGAGGGTAAGTTATAAGAGAATTTGCATTTTTGAGTAAACAATCCCTTAAAGGAATAATCCACCCAAAAATGAAAATTGTCATCATTTACTCACCCTCATGTCGTTCCAAACCTGTATGCACTTCTTTCTTGTTTAACACAAAAAGATATTTAGAAGAATGCTGGTGACCGAACAGTTTCAGTTCCCATTGACTTTCATTGTGTTTTTTGTCCATATAATGGAAGTCAACAGGACCTGAAACACCAACACTGGTCACCAACATTTTTCAAAATATCTTTTGTGTTCCACAGTAGACAAAAGTGTATACAGGTTTGAAACGACATGAGGGTGAGTAAAGAATGACAAGAATTTTCATTTTTCGGTGGACTATCCCTTTTTTTTTTTAAGGGATTGTTCACTAGTGATGTGAGATTTAAACCAAGCATTGGAGCTTGTGTTGAGAATAAATGGGCGCGCCAGATGAAGCCTCGATTCAAGGCTTGTGCTTTTAACGTAGAAATCACGTGACAAATGACATACGAAGCCTTACTTTCTTTCTGTTCGAACTCTCAGATCTTACAAGTACATTTACATTTAAACCTATTTAATTACATTTTTATATACCCAATCATACAATATGAATACAAATTATTTCATCATGTGCACGTAACATGAATCGATCTATGGAATGTGTGGTGATGCTGCTTACGACGGAGCTTCTTTCATAGGCTTTTGGCTGCTTTATTTTTTACTAACCAACAGATAGAGCTGTTTTTACAACACACTCAAAGCTTTGAATCTTTTCCCGAAACAGTCAGAGGAAAGTCTTAGTCCTTCAATAGGCTTAATTTGCCCATCAATATTGCTCACTCAAAAATGCTAAATTCTCTCATCACTTACTCACCCTCATGCCATCCCGGATGTACATGACTTTCATTCTTCTGTGGAACACGAACAGAGATTTTTAGAAAAATAATCCATCTATGTGAGTCCATATAATGCAAGTGGATAGGTCCCTCAAATTTGATGCTTCACAACATGTTGACATTTACGTCAAACAAACATGTAGGACACTTGCCTGGAAGCAGTGGTTTATAATATTAATTTTTAAAAAAATATTTAAACATTTCTCACACAAACCTATCATTTTGCTTCAGATTACTTTTTTTTTTTTTTTTTTTTTTCTAAAAATCTCTAATTGTGTTCCACAGAAGAAAGTATATTTGGGATGACATGAGGGTGAGTAAATACTGAGAGAATTACAATTTTTGGGTGTTGTCTTCTTGGCATGCAGTAATGATAACTGACAATTTGAGTTAAATAAAATTAACTGGTGTACTATTCTGTTTATTCTTCTAATGAATTCATAACAGTATTTTTGTCTGTCCACTGAAAGTACACACAACCAAAATATTCCAGTTCAAAAAGTGCATAAAGAAATGGAATTAATCCGTATGATTAATCCGTGGGCTTTTATTCACATACAAACATTGATCATCCAAATATGTAGAGTGCGTCAAATGTGGTAAACAGAATCTCAAACATGCTTGAGAACTGATTAGGTGTCTTAAGCCACTCGAATCATATGGATTATTTTTACAATGTCTTTATGCACTTTTTGAAAGACTTTGGTTGCCTGGATAGACAAAAATGAAGAGAGAATATCAATTTTCATGTGTTCCGAAAACAAACTAGATTTTTATGGGTTTGTAACAACATAGTAAATGATGACAAAATTTTCATTTTGGCTGAACTAATGCTCTAAAAAGTTTTTACAAAAGAGAATGAAATATGAATCTAATTAATTTTTTTTTTTTTTTTGAAGGTTCATTGTGAGGATAAATCCTGACACACCTCAAGTGCTCTGCAAAATTCCAGATCAGCAAAAGAAGTGGGAAGATGGTGCAAAGGAGAAACTCTGGCCTGAACCCTCATGTGTCTAAGGAGTTTGTGGATTTCAGCTGGCAAAACTATTAATCCACTACGGGCAAATGCATTTTACTCAGGAGAGTTTTTGTGAATTTGTATGTTTTTAAGATTGTTCTTATGATTGAATTTGTTCCTGATTTTTTTTTTTTTTTTTATTTTTTAATTGCTGTAATATACAAATATTTATGTATACATTCTTGAAAAATGCTTCTTGTGTGTAACAAAAGTTTGAGTTTTATTTGAAGCTTCACTGTCATTGCTGTTCACTGTTATCATAGTATGTTGTGCTTAGGATAAATGTTAAGAATTTTTCTAGCTATAATAGTTAAAATGGTATGTGCTGTAATATATATAATAGTTCGTAATAGTGTTTTGTTTGAGTCTTAAATGAATCTGTGAAAATTGTAATGTTATTGCAAGGGTTATTGCAACATTTGAACAATTAAAAACATTAAAAGTTACACAGTTGTCATTGCTTATTTTTATTTTTTTTTTTTTTTGTATTGCAATATATAACTGGAGAAAAGACCATAAAATTACTGTATATTTTACAAGTAAAATACAGTAAAACTGTACAAGTGCAATAATACTGTACATACATTTACAGTATAAATACTGTAAATATAAATACATTTAATTTTATAGTAAGTTAAAACTGCTGCCAGTAAGTTACTGTAATTTCTAAAAATTTTTTACAGTGAAAAAGAATAGTATAAATGTAATATAATTTTTTTTTTTTCTTTTCCTGTAAAAATTCAAAATTGTACTGTTTGGCAAGCAGTAGAACTAACTTTAAAAAGTTGTTTTGTTTTGCTTTTTACTTTCCTTTTTATCAAAAGAAAAAAAAAAGTAACAAAATCACAATGGTTGTTCAAACTTTAATGAACTTAAGACAAACTACAGTAGCCTATTTGCAGATGAAACTGACCTGCACTTGATGTCCTGGTTAATAGTTTTGTCTCTCAGATTCATTCGAGCCAAATCGCGTTGCCAGTACAGATTAATCGATTCATGATTTAGAGATTCGTAATCGAATGGTGATCCAAAAAAATGATTAAAACTAAAGAAACAAGCCTGTTTTGAAAATGTAAGAAGCAGAAAGTACAGATATTTGTGTAAAAATGTAAGGAGTAAAAGTAAAAAGTAGTCAGAAAAATAAATAGTGAAGTAAAGTACCGATACCAGAAAAATCTACGTAAGTACAGTAACGAAGTATTTGTACTCAGTTACTTTCCATCTCTGGTATGCTCATCTTATACCATGTTTAAATACAGTCACAAAGCCTGTACTTCCTCTAGTGGCCATCCAGAAAAATGCATGTCAAACCTAGTGAAGGAAATGCTAAAATGCCTCTTATCTAACTGTAAGAAAATAATAAGAAATAAATTGTGAATGCTGTATTAACTACTCCCTTCTCTGTAAACAAATAATGGATTTTTTTCCACTTCACTGGATCCCCACCCTTGATGACGGGATACGAACTACACTCATGCCAAGTGTCTGAAGTAAAGAGTGTACAAAGGCTTATAAAGCAACAAAGCAGTGTGGATAGTATTACAGTTAGATAGAGTTAAAATCTACCCTTGCATTTAAAAATTAGTTAAAAAAAGGTGTGGCAAAATAACAATTTAACTTTATTAAAACAGTTAATTAAAACAACACTTCAAAGATTAGGTTGTAGGTAGACTACAATTTCATGTCATAATACAATAAATTGCCTACACTGTAAAAAATAAAAAACAGAATTTGTTGAGTTATCTTAAAATAATTAGTTACCCTGCTGCCTTAAAATTTTAAGTTCAATCAACTAAAATAAGTTTAGTCAACTTGAAATGTTAAGTTACTAAGTAACAACTTAGATATTTGTGTTTGCTAAACTTAACAGATGGGTAAGTAACCCTGCTGCCTTAAAATCTGAAGTTGATTCAACTCAAATATCTAAGTTGTCACTTAGTAATTTAACATTTCAAGTTGAATAAACTCTTTTTGAGTTGACTGAACTTAAAACTTTAAGGCAGCCAGGTTACAAATTATTTTAAGTTGAGACAACAAATTGTTTTTTACAGCATATGAATGGGTTAACTCTGGTCTTCCGTGCTTTTCTGAAATCAAGGCAAAGTTTAATTACACTATGACCTAGGGTATTCAAGTATAGTTTAACCAAAAATTTAAATGCCTGTCATTATTTATACATGCTTATGTTTTAAACCATGACTTTCTTTCTTTCTTCCACTGACAATATAAGGTGAATTTTAAAGAATTTTCAATGTAATAAAAAAATGAACATTGAAGGACTGGACCTGTCAAGCTTTAAAATGTTTAAATAACTTTTGTACTAAAGTACTACAAGAGTACTTCATATGGCTTGTTGTCTTTCCATGTTGTACAATAGCCTTGTGGGGAACAGAAATCTTTTATTTTTTTATTTTGCTATATTATATGTGTTTTCTTTAAATCTTTTTAGTTTCTCTATTTCCATTTGTATGCATACTTTCCAAAAACGAACTATAAAACGTAAAAGACACTTCATATGATCAAAAGTGTAATGATTGTTCAAAAAATGGTTGTTTTTTCCAATCATATACTATCTGCTGTTCCTTTCCTCTGTCAGCTGGGTGCCTGTTGGTGTTTCACCTATGCTATAGTCTTTTACTTACATTAAGCATCGGGACACAGAGGTGTGCAAGATTGTGCATTCATTTAGTGTTTTAACATTTCTCCATTATGCTGAGCCTGATGTAGTTGTAGGTGGGCAGATGATAGACTCTCATTAAGTCCCCCAGTGTAAGAGGTCTACACCGCCCGATATAATGAATAATGCTGTGCTAGATAGCATCATGGATCATGGAGCAGCATGTAACAGGAAATTATTATTTGGGCGGACACAAAAATGTAGGATATGAGAGAAGTGCTTTTATAAAGAAAGCTGTATTGTTCAGATGACCACTGAACCCATGCATATTTTTCATTTTACGTAAATGTGGTTGTGTTTTGTATCTGCAACTAATCAGAATATACTCCAACAGGATTTTTGTCTGTGTGATATAATTTGCTTTTGCATTTTTTATAGTTTAAAAATAAAATCAGCATTTTTCATATTCCAACAAAGTGTTGACACTCTTCTGTTATTTTGCATATACCTGGCCTATAAAGTTTCTCTCTCTTTCCCTCGATTAAAATGATAAAACAGTAGAAATTACATACAGGTATGCAGATGAATGAGAAATGCTTACTTTTTTTTTTATTAACTTCGCCTGTCATATAAATACCTCCCACTTACGCGTCATATGATCCAGACACCTCACTGAACAGGAAACGCTTACAAAGATTGAATCACCACTGGAAGGTCTGACCAAACAGGACAACTTTCTTTAGAAACAAAAATTTAGGCTACACTTCTTAGAAATGTAAAAGTTAAAACACCGTCTTAAACTGAAATGTAGCCATTTGAATATCAATCATAATTTGTTGTGTTCTCTCAGGTTGTTTGGTCAGATCTTCAAGGATCCTGGAGGTGTCATGAATCCCACTAATGTACTGTACCGTTTTAAAATCATCATGATAGGTGACGATAATGTGGGCAAAGTCATGCCTGCTGTATCGATACATGTACGGAAGTTTTCCAAAAATCGGAAATGTTAACGTTGGTGTGCACTTCAACGATAAGATCCTAGAGGTGGAGCCTGGGGTGACAGTAAAACTACAAATTGTGGATACAGCCGGTCATGAATCGTTTTGGTAAGCAATGAGAAGGCATACGTTAATGGAAAGCATGCAAATGTTGTGTAGTAGTGCAGGGGTCTCCAACCTTTTTTTCATTTGAGAGCTACATTTAACAAATAAGAGTTATTTAACTCATGTTAAATCACTCTTTAATCTCTTAAATAATGTATCATACCTCTCATATTAAAAACTATCCAAACTGGATACAAAATTAGAGAAATCAGTTCTTTATGGAAAATGGTACTTTGCATATACTGCAATCTAGCCTTCTCTGTCAGTAGGTGGCTTTTTTTTCTGGACTTTATATACACAAAAAAGGCTTAAAATAAAGCTTAACTAAAATTATATTTTAGGGTGTTATGATTTTTTTTTCTCAATTTTATAACGTAATTAACTCATTTATTTATAATATTAGAGATCTATGATTTTTTGCCCACAGAAATTCTACTGTATTTTAATTTAGCTGGTAATTAAATGAAGGAATAACACATTATATATTTATTTTTAATCAAAAAAATAAAACCTTTTTTAATTTTGGCGAACAAAGTGATGCGCAACAGAAATTTACTGTTAAAAAAAATTAAAACATGGAAGAAAAACCATGTGATTATTCCTTTTAAAAAGATTGAACACTAATTGTATTTGTTATATAATTAAATGGTTAATCTATTTGTAATATTTATTTTTTTAATCGGTCAATTGATTTTTGAATTTGACAGAAAATGAATTCCATAAAGACGTACGTTATACAGTACAAAAATTAACACAATATTAATGTATTTATCACAAGTTACACCAAACTTTTATTTTGACGGGTTGCCTTGAAGTTTTTGTATATGTGGCATGACGATAGTCTTTCTCAAATAAAGAGGATAAATAGCAGTTCTGACCGATCTACTTTTGTTTTATTCATTCAAAAAATTGACGAATTTCGTGACATATTCCGCGCTATGTAACCTTAGTAAATTCCGTTTTTATGAATGGATTTCGATCCGTCCGCGATTTGTTCATTGCAGAAATCATAGGGCCCTAATTGGAAACTTTTCTAAAGACAGTTGGTGCCTCCTCAGAGATAAGATTAAACAATTACTTCGTTCATACATTCAAATAATTTCTCTCAGCACTGTCTTCCATCATGTTTTCACACAAAACTAAACCTACGCTGCATGCTGCACCTGCGTTAAGACCATTGATAACTGAATGTTGCTTTCTTGAAACTTTGACGTCCGAAATTGTTTCTTGTTTTTCTGTTATATTATACCTTTGCATGTTCATATATAAATATAAATAATAAATTCATGGCCCACCCTGGTGAAAAAAACAGCATATGCTGGTACGTATGTTTTGATGCTGGGATGCTGGTTAGGTATGTTTTGGTGCTGGTTTAAGCTGGTCCTTTGCTGGTTTATGATGGTCCTAAAATGGTTTATGCTGGTCTTTGACCAGCAACATGACCAGCATAAACCGGCAAAGGACCAGCTTAAACCAGCATCAAAACATACCTAACCCACACCCCAGCGTCAAAACATACCTACCAGCATATGCTGGTTTTTTCACCAGGGGATATGTGAAATTTGAGTTGCACTGTAGCTACGTCTTGGCAAGCTAGCTCCAATCAAGCCGCGAGCGACGTGTTGGAGACCCCTGAGCGCATTTAGGCCACGCCTTCCATTGGCACTTCACGCTCTCCATTGACTTTGTATTGCGGGAAGCTGCTTCCTTTCTCATTTCTGACTTATAACAAAAAACAGTAGAATGTCTAAAAGCTGCTATGTGACAAGGTGTACTAAACAAGCTAAAAAACCAAAACGTTTTATAAGCTGTCGACCCCAAAAAAAAACGAGCGTTTAAAGAAGTCCACTTCCAAAACAACAATTTACAGATAATGTATTCAGCCCCTTGTCATCCAAGATGTTCTTGTCTTTCTTTCTTCAGTCGTAAAGAAATTGTGTTTTTTGAGGGAAACATTTCTGCATTTTTCTCCATATAATGGACTGATATGGTGCGCCGATTTTGAACTTCCAAAATGCAGTTTAAATGCAGCTTCAAACGATCCCAAATGCAGTTGTAAACATTATTTTCATTAAAAAAAAAACAAAAAAACAATTTAAATACTTTTTCATCTCAAACGTTGGTGTTGTCTTACTCTCCATGAACTCTGTGTATTCTAGCTCGACAGTTAGGGTATATCGAAAAACTCAGACCGTATTTTCTCCCTCAGCTTCAAAAATCATTTCAAAATCATCCTACATCGCTGCAGAAGTTCAGAGATGATCAAACACCCTTATAAAAAGGTAAAACTGCGATATAAGACGATTCTGAAGTTAAGGGAAAAAAAAACAGTTTGAGTTTTTCGACATACCTGTACTGTCTTGAGCTAGAATACACAGAGGTCAGGTAGAATAAGACCAGACGAGCATTTGACATTAAAAAGTATATAAATTGTATTATTTTTATGAAAATAACCAATCGTTTTGCTACATAAGGCCCTTCTTCCTCAGCTGTGATTGTTTACAACCACATTTGGGATCGTTTGAAGCCGCATTTATACTGCATTTTTGAAGTTCAAACTCAGGGCACCATACCAGTCCATTATATCAATTAGATGAATTATATGAGCATGAACATTATTATTATCATTCATTGTTATTACAATTCTTCTGAAGTCTTACAATAGCTCTGTGTGAGGAAGAGACCAACATTTTCTCAATGAGTCCTATTAAGTGTTGTACATTTTTTTCCCATTTTTGAATTTTCTTAGGATAGGGTTAGACATCATGCACAGTTTGATGGATGTTTAACTTCATGATCTCTTATATTTTCAGGAGAATTAACTGCTATGCCTTTCCACAGTCAGCTGGATGCCTGCTGGTTTTTGACCTGTGCAATTACAAGTCTTTTACTTGCATTAAACATCAATACACAGAGGTGTGTAATAGAGTGAATCCATACACTGTCCTCTTTGTACTTGTGGGAAACATGTGTGACAGAAAAGAGCAGGAAGTGAATGAAGAGGAGGTGGAAGAGTTCGCACGTGAATTGGGAGCACCGTACATCAAGGCCTCGGCCAAAACGGGTCACAATGTGGCAGAAGTTTTTGAGCTGGTGACCCGTCGCATTTATCAGGGCTATCTGAATGGAGAGGTGCACTTACATGAAAGCTGGGGCAAGGTCCATTAAGATATACCAGCTGAAAACAAAGTCAGCATGAGTCTCAAAGTCTCATAACAACGAGTATGTCACATACAACATGTCCAATACATACAACAACCAGTGTCATAAAAACACTGCAGTCACATTTAACTGTTTTGGAAAAAATTTAACACACTATACATGGGACTTTTCACTTTGAAACTGCCATGAAATGTTTATTTTATGTCATTTATGTTTATTTACTTACATAAAGGCTAGATCTTTATGCATTATGTAATTCAGATGTACAAAAACGCTAAGATAAGTTCATGTTATGTATTAACATTCACACTGAATATGTAAACTTTTAATAACATTTCATTTGTTGACAAACTCATTCATCCAGTATATTAAAACAAAACAAAAATATTGTGTAAATGTTGTTTGCCTTCAGAATTGGATACAAAACATTCATAACTTTTTCACTGCGTGATGTTTATCTGCTATGTTTGGAAATGTTATATAACCTTTATCAAATAAACTAACGACATTTACCTAATTTTGCATGATTTCTTCATTCAAATGCTTTGTGGTTATTTGGCATACATGTATATGTATTTATTTGCATACATGCATGTTTATTCATTTTTATGCTGTTTATTAAATATTTAACTCGTTTAATTTTGCTTTTAGTTACTATCATGAAAATAGCAATCAGCTTTTACCAAGTTTAAATACACTGCATAGATATTTCCATCAAAAGTAAAGCTTGAACTTCCTTTTACAGATGCTGATCATAGAAACAGATTGTACGTCCTCTAGTGGCCAACGGGAAAAGTACATGTAACTACAAGCTTGTTCAGTCAAGGAAATTCTAAAAAAATGCATAGCTTTCATACTATTAAGCCAATTAAAACAAACAGCATAGAGTCGTGAGAAAAATGCTCACGTTGTAATAGTCATCTTAGTACATTTTAGTCTATTAGACTACCAAAATAATGCTATACTACGACGAGTGCTGTATAAAGGTCTACTCTTTCCCTCCGTCAGTAAATAATGGACATCAATTCCGCTTGAGATGATCCCCACTCTTGCTGTTCTGGTATGAATTACTTTAATTACAAGTGTCTAAACAGCGTACATAGGCCTGTCAGTGCTTTTTATGCTTCCGTTTATACAAACATTAATAGTGTCACACTGTTGATAGTATTACAATTAATGCTTCGCTCCATTTATAAAGTAGTCCACTAAACTAAAGCATCGGAAAACAAAGTGAAACACTCTATTTATAGCCCAAGCTGGCCTAAATTGTCTCTGTGTCCTCAGGGAGTCTGTTCCATTGTTGTTCACCTCCTGTTTGGGAAGCCTTGTAATTTTGTGTAGCAAACTAACCTGTAATGTACACTTGGTGAGGAATACAGTGGGCTTGATTTCATCATGACATTGGAAATCTTCCAGCCATCTTCTGCAGTTATGATCTGGGTGGAAGCATTCTCATGGTTGACCTATTGAGAAAGACTTAGCTGAAGTGTTTTTCCTCATTACATGTGCTTTTATGTGATGCATGGCATGAGCTTGCCTCAACAGGAAATGCTGGGCTTGTTCTGATATGATACCACAGGCTCTATGAGAAATTCCCAACTTTCTGCTGGTATTTATAAACCCCGCCTCCCACATAAACCCCGCCCAATAACAAGTATGAACAGGCAAAGATTAAAGAAACAGATGAGCTACACAAGCTTCCACCCCTACCACGTTCAAACAGACGCTGCTTTTTCTGCAGAAAAACACAGGAGAACCTGAGGAACTATGGGTTTGTTTCTACCTATGCTTACAATGAGAACTTCAAGACCTCTCAGGTAAGAGGTTCTCTCAGGATCCTGTTGGAGTAACACTCTTTAGTCAACCCTAGTGTTTTTATTCGCCACGTTCGTCTGGTTCAAGTCATGGATCTCACATTGTGGCAGTACCAGTTTCGAATCATCATGCTAGGAGACTCCACAGTGGGCAAATCATCCATGTTGAAGCGCTACACGGAGGATCTGTTTCTGGAGTGCATCAACCAAACCGTCGGTGTGGACTTCTATGTACACTTCCTAGAGGTGGAACCTGGGGTGAGGGTCAAACTGCAGTTCTGGGATACAGCTGGTCAAGAAAGGTTCAGGTAAGTCTTTTAAACTGAAAGTTCTACCATGAATTGAACAAACCACCTTCTCCAAATCGCTACCGAAAGGGCCAACATCCTGCAGAGTTTAGCTCCAACTTGTCCTAACACACCTGTCAGCTTCATTTCTAATAATCCTGAAGACCTTGATTAGCCGGTTCATGTGTGTTTATTTGGTGTTGAAACTAAACTCTGCAAGACGGCTCCTGCTTAAGCTGAATAATTCACACAGGACTATTTTTCCCCTCACAGTATCTTTTGTACTTTTAGTCATAAGTGTGTCTAAAAACAGTTTAAAGAAGTTGCCTTGCTTCTGTAAAAAAAGGATTGTGAAACAAGTTACTCATCACAGCAACAAGTATTCTCATGATATTTCCAGGAAGTATGTTGTCAGTCTACACTAAAAATGGATTCACTGACAGGCCTGGCTGCACAGGGGAGGGGCTTGGCCCACTTAATTGGGCAACCGCGCCAACTGTTCGGCCCACCCAGAGAGAACTACGGTCCATCTAACATCTTAGAGCTGGAGTCAGGCCTGTTTTCTGGAAGCATAGATGACTTTAAAAAGACATATCACCCAGAAAAGGAAAATTCTGTTATCATTTACTTACCCTCATGTCATTCCAAAGTCTCATGGGTGGAAATTCTTGTGATGAGGTGAAGGGGGCAATTAAAATACACTATTAATTTGATGATAATCATTTTTTAACTGCCAAAATGGCAGGTTACTTGTTTTACTAAACTCTTAGGAGGTTCCATATCCACCTTTTTCCTGAACACGGAAGTCTCACCCGACTGGAACGGTGCTTTACATTTCCGGTCGCTGGTGTTTCTTAGTCAAATTAATGTTTTTTCCATTAAACCTTTGAAAATTGACTTTACAGTAACTCCCCTGTCATAGTTTAATGATTGTAAAGATAACATGAAGAGGCGCGAGGTTAGCATTGAAAACAGATGCGTCCACATATACATTTGTCCACAAAATGATAAGAGCATACATTATTTTATTTCACACGCAGTATTTAAGTAACTTAAGACCGGAACAAGAGAGCACACAAACGGAAGTTAGAATCCATTATGGTGGCGCTCATCAGTTGCTTAAGGTGGATAAGAACCATTTTGGGTTCCCCAAAGAACCTATAATAAACAGTAGCATTGACTACTTAGTGTGGGGAACATTTTAATAATCTAAAGAACGTTTTTTTCTGTAAAACCTTTAGTGCAATGGACCATGCAATTGAAAGGTTCCATTTATTAATATATAACGTATATGCCACTAAAGAGTGTACGGATGGAAGAAACTAACGATGCACAAAGTCGTTTAACAAGTCCCGCCTTCTAAGTGAAAGAGCAAATCACCAATTGAGCCTTCGCAAACAGCTTGATTCACAGCCGATCTGACCAAAAATTGTCTGCATTGATGTCTTACTGGGGTTGAATAATAAGAAATAAGACAATACATTGATCTGTCAGGACACATCAAAGAGCCACAAAATGGTATATTGTTTGAATTTCTTATAAATGACAACATTTTGAAGCTCATTGCATTACAACTGCAGTCAAAGGGGCTTGAAATGCTATTTAACGACAAGAAATAACATTTCTGCCACAGTTCATGATTTTATTGCTGATTTTTTATTTAAATGTGAGTTTGACAAGCAGTTTTTGCAATTTCACTATTTCCCCGTCCAAGTAAATAGGAGTTGGTCTTGCATGCCTGAAATAGTTGCCTGGAGGGCATTGCTACAGTGAACTGACTTTCCTTTAAAAGGCATTAACTTTGGAATGATAGAGTTTATCCAGTGAAAAAGAACTTATGTGACCCTGGACCACAACACCAGTTATAAGGGTCAATTTTTTGAAATTGAGATTTCCATTGAGGTATGGTTTGTTAGGATAGGACAATATTTGGCCGAAATACAACTATTTGAAAATCTGGAATCTGAGGGTACAAAAAAATCTAAATATTGAGAAAATCGCCTTTAAAAATGTCCAAATGAAGTTCTTAGCAATGCATAATACTAATCAAAAAATAAGTTGATATATTTACAGTTGGAAATTTACAAAATATCTTTATAGATAATGATCTTAACTTAGTATCCTATTGATTTTTGGCATAAAAGAAAAAATTTATTTTGACCCCTACAATGTGTTTTTGGCTATTGCTGCAAATATACCCATGCTACTTATGACTGGTTTTGTGGTCCAGGGTCATATGTGCACATAATGGATTTTATCCATCGGGAATTGGTTGGTTGGTAAAAAGAAGTCGTTATGTACTAAAATGGAGTCTGTGTGATTACTGATTATCATTGTACAAATGTCTGGAAAAAAATAACCCTAAAACTGTTACATTTGCAGGTCTGTGACTCGCTCCTACTACCGCAATTCAGTTGGAGGTCTTCTTGTGTTCGATCTGGGCAACCGCAAATCTTTTGAAAACGTGCAGCAGTGGTATGCAGAGGTGTCTGAACGTGTGCAACCCTACACTGTGCTCTTTGTGCTGGTGGGACACAAAAATGACCGGGTGAAGGGAGAGCGAGCCGTGGACCGAGCTGAGGCAGAAAAGCTCGCAAGCCAGTTGGGAGCGCCATACATCGAGGCCTCAGCCAAAACGGGTCACAATGTAAAAGAGGCCTTTGAACTCTTAACCCGGCGGGTTTACCAGGGTATAAAATGTGGAGAGATCCAGTTGCGTGACGGGTGGGATGGAGTCAAAAGCTCAACACCTACAGCCCAAACACTCCAGAGGATACAAAACAATGAAGCCGCTGAGAAAAACAAGAACTGTGCTTGTTAACATATAAAACGTGGTTCTCACAACTTTTGAGTGCAGATCTTCAAATGGGATGGATTGTTCTGACATTGCCAAATACACATAAAAACAAATCTCAAAGTCTTTCAGATTTTAGGTATTAAATCTGATCATCATCCACGGATAATGTGCTCATCCGCGAGATGTCAGCATTTGGCAACCACATTGTAACTCGTGTTTAATGTCATATACATACATATGTCTAATTTCCAATTGTTTGTTCATATTTCTGGGCTCAACTGTGGATATAGGTCTTTTCTTCATATTAAATCCACATATTTCCATAAACATGGATGTATTTTGGTGATACAGACATTCTGGAGAATTTAAGAGTTAAATTATTCCCTAAAAATGTACATACAGGGAGTTAAGATACAGTTTGTTATTTGTAATTTCTAAAATTATGTCCAACAATCTGAATGAGTTCTTTGTGAACACATCACAATTAGTTTTTTTATTCATGAAAAACAAGAGACTGTAAAACACTGTGATATATGGCAAAAAAAAGTTTATACTCAAGTTAACTCCACAGAAATGTTCAAATCTGCCCACAAAGCCACAGCAGAAGGGGTTTATGCATCATTTCTGATACGTCACACATATATAACTCCCTCTAACCTATTGACCAATCTGCATCATGTCACTAGTTCCAGTAAAATTTATTTAAATAGGGAAGTGGTATTTATTTCTCCGGTAAAAATGACTGGTTTACCTTTAGAAAGTCACACAAGATTTCATCTATAGTACTAAATATTACTTAAGTGATGAGTTCTATAACACCGAACACTATGAACAAATCAGACACATGGTGATTGTAATTGTGCATAGCTATTAATGCCAGCTGAGCAAAAGTTGTGTGACTGGATTACGGGTCAGCTATACACAAAATCTGGTTTGTGGGAGAAACAATAAACAATGTTTTCACAGACGTCTGTGAGATTCTATAATATAATATGATGTAATAAACCCCCAGTATAGCACCAAGCCAGAGACGAAGGTGCCCAAACAAAATGTTCATGTGGTGGTTTTAACACAAAGTGAACTGTACAGACAATTTACGTCAATTCCTACGCACCTTTTGAATGCGAAATGTCAACAGAACCGTACTGTAAAGAGTACAACGCATTCTGCCTCTGATTAACATAACATATATAAATTCAATCCCTCTCCACTTCCAAAACTTGCAGAAAAAAAAAAGTTTGTTGGTGCTTCTGATCTTGCTACTTTTTGGTTGTTTTGCGGATCAATGCCATTCTCTGAAAGAAAAGGAAAAGATATTTAGATATGCAAGTTATTTTTTTTTTTTATAATATTAATTGAAGTGCATGAAAACGATAGCTGACCTGTTTGTGGGCTTCTGTGGTGCAAGCCTTCTTATATGGTCGGATCTCATCTGAGCCGTAACCAGGAATCCACATGTTCCACTGTCGTTCTGTAATGCAATATTGGATTATGGACTATATTTACAATTCTCTAGACAAACATTTTATCAGAAAATATTAATTCTGGAACTCCTTTAAGTTCAGCACAGAGGAATGGATTAAAATTAAATGTGTGTATTATTTAAATTCATAAAAAAAAGGCACTTAAACCACAGGTAACTGTATATGCAAGACCCTCACCAAGGTGTAGCTGGACATCTTTCACTTCAAGAGTGTTTGACTTCCTGTGTCGGGCAAGTTGGCATGCCGCTGTCACCACGCTCTCAATGAAGTCATCTGCAATCTGTAACAGCATCTGAAGGGAAAGGGAAATGACTCAGATTAACGGACAGCATAGTGACACTACTTGGGCTCGATAAGATTTTTACTATTTTTGGAACAAGTGTCTTTTACTCACCAAGACTACATTTATTTAATACAGTAGAAATATTATACAGTAATATTGTACGATATTTTTCTGCTTAATATCTTTGTGGTAACCATGATACACATTTTTAAACTTCTTTAATGAACAGCAGGTTCAAAAGAACAATTTATTGGAAACAGAATTTTTACGACATTATAAATTTGACCCTGGACCACAAAACCAGTCATAAATCTCAGTTTTTTTTAACTGAGATTTACACATCAGCTGAATAAATAAGCTTTCCATTGATGTATAATTTGTTAGGATAGGACAATATTTGGCCGAGATACAACTATTAGAAAAACTGGAATCTAAGAGTGCAAAAAAAAAAAAAAAAAAAAAAAATATATATATTGAGCAAACCACATTTTAAATGGGTCCAAATAAAGTTCTTAGGAATACATATTACTAATAAAAAAATACATTTTGATATATTTACAGTAGGAAATTTACTAAATATCTTCATGGAACATGATCTTTACTCAGTATCATAATGATTTTTGGCATAAAAGAAAAATGGATAATTTTGACCCATACAATGTATTTTTGGCCACTGCTTCAAACATATCCGTGCTACTTAAGACTAGTTTTGTGGTCCAGGTTTACAAATGTCTTTACTGTTACATTTAACCTTACAATGTAATCATAAATAATAAAATATAATGTTCTAATTTTGAAATAAAAAAAAATGGATAACTAAGGAACCATATTAATTCAAATTCTTTATTTGGCTTTTCAGTTTATACAGATTTTTGACATTTTTACAATATATGTAGTTTTGATGCACATATGGCAGAGATGTGTGGTAAAGATCAATTAATGACGTAATCAAACAGACAAAGAACACTATAAATTAGTAGCATTAGTGCTGTATGTTTTCAATCATCTGGTCCTCTGATCATCTTTTCTTAAGTTTCTGGATATTTTGAAATATTAATAATCTACTGGCTAGTTTATTAATATTTTTTTTAGCATTAAAAAAAAAGGGATGTTTCTTATTTTGAAATGCTGTTATTAATATTTTTTATTTAAAAAAAAAAAAAAAAAAAAGTACTAGTGAGTACTAATTCAGTCAACCCACAGACTTGTCACATGCCTTTACTGTTACTTTTGACCAAAAAGTATGCTGAATAAAATAATAATAATAATAATAATAATAATAATAATAATAATAGTAGTAGTACAAAATATAGTCATAATATTAAAAGAATAATAAATAAATATAAAATAATAATATAATATAAATAAAAATAAGTAAAATGTAAAATATACTACAATAATAATAATAATAATAAATAATCTTGTAAGCACTGAACGAACAAAAATTGATAACTAGAGAACAATATGAATAATCAACTAACTAGTTTATATATATATATATATATATTTTTTTTTTTTTTTTTTTTTTTTTTTTTTTTTTTTTTTCTCCACATTTTTATTTTAACAGTGGATGCAAGGGGATGTTTCTTGTTTTGAAGCAAAAATATTATTAGAAATTGCTTCCTTTAAGGGATAGTTCACCCAAAAATGAAAATTTGAAAATACTGAATTCATTCCAAGACTGACACAGAAGATTAAATCAAAATATCTTAATTTGTCTTCTTATTTTTGTAATTTATGAAAATATATACTTGTGCATGTCACTAATAATAACAATAATACGTACCTCCTCTACATCTTCATCGAGTTGCTCATTAGGGTCAATTTCTCGCACAAGATCCTGCAGTTTCTTCTTACTAAGCACCTGTTTGAGGATATTAGATCATAAATGTTAAGTGAGATACAAATATAACTATAGCTATAGAACTGAAGTCTATAACATTTGAAGTGCTTGGTGTCCCACCTGAGTGCCTTCAGGGCTCAGTCTCCCTGCAGGTCCAGGGGTGCCTGGGACTTTCCCGGGGGCAACGGTGCTGTTGGCCATGTTGGTGGAGATGGGTGGTGTTGAAGAGGCTTCTGCTTTCACAACAGTGAAGAAGTTAGAGCGACTAGTCTGCGGTGGGTACTGGGTCATACTATGCTAGTCAAGAGATATCTGTCATGAGCCTCTTCAAAGCCAGAGTAAGGTCTGTTCAGCTGAAAAACAAAAAGTATCAGGAAATATTAAACACGTTAAGATTAAATTCATTGTTTTTAAGTATCCCATCAAAACGAAGAACTTCTAGAGTCACTCAATGCACAGAACTCACTAAGAAAAACATCACAGAACTGTCATCTGCTCTACAGGCTAACGACTTTAGCTTTTTAGCTTCGCTGATGTTTTCTGAGATTATCAGATTCAACTGCGGGTGCAAATGCGGATATAATACTGATATTAATAAATGTAGTACTGTAAAGTAACAAATACATTTTGTTTTCCTCTAAATGTTTTCGCGGTTGCTATAATTCATCACCACATAGATCAACTTCGGCTTAGCATATTAGCAGCTAGCATGTAAACATTTGTGCCAACCGTGATGCTTTCCTTTTGTTTTATATAATCTTGTTAGATGATGAATTAGTGTAGTACCTGATCCAAATAATTCTGTATTATCTTCCCATCTTTGACAATTATGAGCTGGAAATATTCAAAAGCCCGTGTAAATTGATGTTGTTATTCCCTCTACAGGCGCTTCTGCTGACGAACGGATCTCTGCCGAATTATCGCGAGATCTCAAGGAACGGGGTTTTACAAAATAAAAGCCCAAAAATAGAAGCCATTTGTCTGCGGAGAAATAGACGTCTCTTTCAAAATACCGTTTTGTAATAAAATAGTTTTTTGAGTTTGATACTTTACGGTTTACGAGGGAAACAATTTCATTCTTCCCTCAGTATGTAAAAACAAATATAATTTGCATTTAGTAATACCAAAGACTATAGAAATACTTGAAATGGGACCTTGGTAATACGTTTATAACGTATATAATAAGTTTAATGTTACGCTCTATGGGGAGAATAATTTTATTCTTCCCTCAGTGTGTAAAAACAAACATAACTTTCATTCAGTAATACAACGTTTATAACGGAAGTCAAAACTGTAAAGTAAATCTTATTTTCTTTGTGCAGTCTTTTTCTGACATGTGAAAATGAAACGATACATACCGTCAAACCAGGAGCTGGAAAATGTTTGCACAGACAAGATTCGTAAGCGATTTTATTACACTAATCTCATGTTCACACATTATGTCAGTTACCCGGATGCGCAGCCATATTGGAGATACTCAGATGTAAACAACAGCACTGATTACTACTGAATACGTTGTTCTGCTAATTTAAAAAGAGTAAATACAAAGAGTATTAATTAAGACATTAGCCTAATATTTCACCTACCTGACTGGAAATGATAAGAACAAACAAATGTTGTCAAGATTTTTGCCTTGGAAGTCCTGGTTCAGTTTGATCAACCACAAATGCCTTATGTTCCTTAAGACATTGCACTCTTCTCCTTGATTTGTTACAGCATTTGGCTGTCTATAGTACTCCAAATGTTTTCCTGGTCTGACCGATTAGTCCAAAACATGACAATTATTGACCATTTTCAACAGCAATAATCAACAAAATATGCAAATTCCATTCGGTTCAGTGGCATTGTTTACGTTCAGTGCCGCCAATATGGCTGACTGATAACGTGGCGTGAAAACACTATCATTTTAAGTATATCACCATTGACAGAACAGTATCCATACCTCATATTTTGCTTAAAAAGGACACATTATCTTTTTTTCCCTTCTTGATTTATTTAAGTTACACTTTCATGATTACATGAGTATTTCCACTTTAAGAAAGTGATGGGAATTTGATTTCAGATATCTCAGAGTCTGGTGAGCTACTGCCACTTCGGTCACTGTATGTGTCCCTGGGAGAAAGAAAGAGAAGAAAAATAAGGTAAGGCATTCTGCTTTTAACAATTATAAACAATTAAGCTCATCTGAGAAAGTTGTTTAGGCAAATTACCGAGGTGAGAGCCGGCATCCTTTCTGTAGGTAGTTCTGTAGTTTCCCAGATGCTGCCAGTAGAAGGCCAAAATAAGGAGGTGAGGGTTTGATGGGGCGAGAAGTGAATTCTGGGTGGTACTGCACTCCGACAAAATAAGGGTGATCTGGCGTGACAGAAGAAACAAGCTTAAGTGAATACTGACAACTACTCTGGACAGGTTCAGACATTGGAGATCCACTGACCGTCAAGTTCAATAATCTCCATTCGCTCCCCCTCCAGGTCCTGACCTACAAATCGAAAACCTCTATCCTCAAAGTGATGCTTCAATTCCGGATTCACCTAGAAAAATGTAAAAACAAACTAGTTAAACAGAAACAAACAAAAAAAATAAATAAAAAAAAAGGAATTTTGTAAATATTAACTGTACCTCAAAGCGATGTCGATGCCTTTCGTCCACATATTCAGCATCTCCATACAGCTTTCCTACAACAAAACAATACAAATATTATGCATACTTAAAACCTTTAAATACAGTATCAATTATTTTGTGGTAAGTGACATTCACAGTGGCACAAACGATCAAAACTTACGAACTACGCTGGATGTGCTTTTAAATAAGGTGCGCCTTTTTCCCAACCGCATGGTTCCTCCCATCTGCCCAGGATTGTGCTCTGGCATTTCAATCACCTAATATTAAAAAAATCTCATCATACCACACCACAAGAAACAGAATCATTATGCAGATATGCTAATTTGTTTTACCACAACAATACCTACCACTGGATGTTTTGTTTCAGGGTCAAATTCTGTAGAATTGGAATCTGTTAAAAGAAAAGCAGTAAAAATAAAAACACAGTTTGATTTAAGAGACATATCATAAAATCTTGTTTAAATGTTCTTACCTTCCCACCCCAGTACATTACGAGCAAATTCACACACCGCCAGTTGCATGCCCAAACAAACACCTGCCAAATGAGATTGATTTTAAATGTAACCACAGGCATGCTGTTAAAATAACCAGTGTTTCAATCATATTTTTTTCCTAACATTTCACTGCCAGTTTTGCATTACCTAAAAATGGCTTTTTCTGTCTCCTCGCCCAGTTAATGGCTTGGATTTTTCCCTCAGTGCCTCGAACACCAAAGCCTCCAGGAACAAGAACCCCACTAACAACACAATGAAACAGTCAAACAATCAAATGATCTTTCGATGAATAAATCAAAGTGAAATATTCAAAGTCAAGGGTAGTTTGTAATCTGTATTAACATTCATAATCTGTTTTTTGTTTTATTTTAAAAAAGTATTCTTGTAGCTTCATAAAATTAAGGTTGAACCATGGATGTCACCATGGATTATTTAATCAATATTCTTACTACCTTTCTGGGCCGTTTTAACGGTTTTGCTGTCTGTGCAGGGTCAGAAAGCTCTCGGATTTCATCAAAAAAATCTTAATTTTCGTTTAACAACATTCAAGAGCCCACAGAGCTTAAAGACATCAGCCAAATAAGACAATATAGATAATTTAAATGTTCTCTGTTGATGAACAAAAAGTTTATGTTGATTTCTAGTATTTTTGAAGGGTTTTACACTCACTCAGCACTGCAGAGCTTCTGCCAGGCCTCATGGTACTTCACCGGCTCCTCCTGCAACGCTGTTGGCTCCAGGTCTGCCGAATCAATGTACTTAAAAATAAATAAATAAATAAATAAAGTAACATTTTATAGTATCGCACATACACACTCTTGTGAAAGGTAATTTTTTCTAAATGTTTGAAATAGTTTCTTAAGCTCACAAAGATGCATTTATTAGATCAATAGCTCCGTAATGTAGTAAAGTATGCAAAAACACAATTTGAATTCAAAAAGCACTCTCAGACGGGGCAAAACTATCACCTTCATCATAAAGCCCAGGAAATTCCTTACCTTGACCTCCAGCTTATAGTTGATGGCGAGGGCTGAGTGCTCCAGTGCTTTAATCACAGAGGCATACGAATCTGACAGCTTGGTGTATTTGCCTACTAAAGCGATGGAGGTTTGCTCTAGGAGTCGGTCAGACCTAGGAAACAAGGACATGCTGCTCAAAACAGTGAATTTTTAGAATACAATTTTTTAAGATTGTTAGGCGGTTCCAAACAGTACAAACCGGTCTGACATCTCCTTCCACTTTGTGAGCATTTTGCGAGGTCTCATCTCAATAGGCAAGTTCAGCCTGTGGCAGAAGTAGTCAACTATGCCCTGATCCTCCAGGAGTAAAGGTACTCTGTAGATGGAGGACACATCATGTATGCAGATCACCTGTTCAGGTTCTACATGGCAAAACATGGAGATCTTCTCTTTTACAGCAGTGTCCAATGGAGTCGAGCAGCGACAAACAATCTGCAAACAAAAACATTTTCGGAAACACAAAAAAAATTCTATGAATTGGAGTGACTTCAGGGCCGATGCTGAAACAGATTATTACAGATCAAGCAGACCGATAACCGATATTTTGTACCTTTATATATGTGACTCTGGACCACAAAACCAGTCTTATGTAGCACGGGTATATTTGTAGCAATAGCCAAAAATACATTGCATGGGTCAAAATTATCAAATTTTTCTTTTATGCCAAAAACCATTAGGATATTATGTAAAGATTATGTTCCATGAAGATATTTTGTAAATTTCCTACCGTAAATATATCAAAACTTAATTACTGATTAGTAATATGCATTGCTAAGAACTTAATTTGGACAACTTTAAAGGTAATTTTCAAAAACTTGCTTTAAATGCTTTTAAATTATTTTATCGGCAAAATGGGTTTTAAAAAATGACTGATACCGATAACATGCTCAATATCGGCGCCCATAATCGGTCGACCTCTAGTGACTTTACTTGGATTGGCTCTTTATAGCATATAAAAGAGTAGAGACTGACTAGATCAGGTGAAAGGCCAAGTCCACGAAGCTCCCGAACACTGTTCTGTGTGGGTTTGGTCTTCTGTTCTCCTGTTGAATTGGGCTGAAAATACAAAGAACATATCGTTTTTTAAAGCACTTTTTAATTATAGATATTTAAATATAACTATTAGTTTAAAAATAAATAAATAAAAGTTATTTTTTTCATACCTGAGGAACAAGACTGACATGGATGTTACAAAAATTCTCTCGTTTCACTTTAAACTGAAACTGTCTAAAAGCTTCAATAAAAGGCATACTCTCAATATCTCCAACTGTACCTCCAAGCTGTGGGGGGAAAAATTGTAAATAAATGTTATTATATTATTTATATTAAAAATCTATATTCAATCAAATGTAATTGTATGTGTATATATATATATATATATATATTTTTTTTTTTTTTTACTGACAGTAGTAGAAAAAAAATTATGCAAAGCTATAGATATATAATCCTGTTTAACCTAATATTCTAGTTTAACCTAAGAAGTAATGGGGCTTAAAATGCACTTTTTTGTCTTTATTGAACATGTTTTTCATGCATACAAAACAAAATGTATTTTACTTTTAGTAACTGTTGCTCTGTTAGTATGAAAACAATTAATGTTTTCTCAAAATGTACCGTACACAAGAGATAGATATACCTCAATAACACAGACTTCTGGTTCAACACCATCATCGTCCACCGAAACCTTAGCCTGCCGCATGACCCATTCCTGAATAGCGTCGGTAATGTGCGGTACCACTGTGAGAAATTATTCATATTCCTCTTAGTGACACCATATTTACCATTATGTAACTTCCTCAAGCATGTTTGGTGAGCAACAGATGGCTAAACGTCTGTAATACTATCAGAGGAGGATATGCAAATTAAGGCTGGGTGCTATCAAATACTTCAAGGTACAATAAACATCACGGTACATCAGTCATGATACAGTTTATTGCAATGTAATTTCAATGCAGCATTACCAGAAACACAACTACAATATTAATATATATACTATACTGTTCAAAAGTTTGGGGTCAGTACTTGTTTTTTTATAAAGAAATTAATTGTATTTATCAAGGAACCAACTGATCAAAGGTGACAGTTCTTTTAAACTTTCTATTCATCAAAGAATTGGGGTTACACAAAATATATTATGCAATACAACTATGCACAACATTTCGAATTAGAAATATACCAAATCATCATAACTAGAATGATTTCTTAAGGTTCATGTGACTGGAAAAAATGCTGCTAAAAATTCAGCTTTGCTATCACAGGAATAAATTACTTAGAAAATATAAATATTTTAAAATGACAAAGTAATATAGATTCTAAAATTCTAAGTTTTACCATATTTTTGATCAAATAAATTCATCTTTAGTGAGCACAAGTGACTTTAAATACATAAAAAGACCCAAAATTACTGACCCCAAATATCTGAATGGTAGTGTATGGTATGGTTGTATAAGGACAGATTAAATGCAAACTGAATCTTACAGAATGCCTTTATTTTATGCTCAAACTCAGACGAGATTGAGATAATCCTGTTTCCTCATACCATCTTTAATATTTGTATTCCAAACATTCTTGTGAGATTGTGTAACTCACCTTGTACAGTTTTGCCCAAGTAATCCCCTCTTCTTTCCTTGGTTATAACAGACTGATAGATCTTCCCCGTTGTCAGATTGTTGTCCCTGGTTAGCCGGATGTCCAGAAAACGTTCGTAGTTCCCTAAATCCAAATCAACCTCACCGCCATCATCTAGCACAAACACTTCACCTGTTAAACAGAGCATCAGATACTTTGACAATGGCATGTGGACACTGATAGAAACAAAAGACAGCTATCAGAGCCATCAGCACGTTATGCTGTATGTATGCTGTAGGCTAAAATAACAACTAACCGATTTTGCAAAACAAATGCCTCATGTTGCAGTTCATCCTTCTGGATTGTCAAGATAAAAATTCAAATCAGGTCAGTCGTCTTATACTTGTACTAGCGTGCACTTACCATGTTCATAGGGAGAGAAAGTGCCTGCATCAATGTTGATGTAGGGGTCGATTTTGATGGCAGTGACATGCAGGCCACATGATTTGAGTATAGTGCCCACACTGCTGGCTATGATCCCTTTACCAATGCCTGATATCACACCACCAGTCACCAGTATGTACTTCATTATTCAACAGCGTCTATCAGTGCAAGACAGACAGAGATGTTTATTTCAACAATGATGTAATACAACCAGCCACAAATATATTCTGTTGTATATCTAAAAAGTTTAAAAAATGTAAGCATTGTTAAATGCTATTTTTTGACTGAAGTTATTTAAAAACATAAAAATGCAATTCATAAAAATCCCTAAATTTTATATATATTTTTAAAACATTGATAAATATATCAAGCTTTAGTAAGTGTCTAGAGATTGTAAAAAGTCATTTATTAAACATTATTGTTAAGTTTTTTTTTTTTTTTATACTATATGCACACACACTACCAGTCAAAAGTTTTTGAACAGTAAGATTTTTAATGTTTTTTAAATAAATAAGTCTCTTTTGCTCACCAAGCCTGCATTTATTTGATCCAAAATACAGCAAAACAGTAAAATTTTGAAATATTTTTACTATTTAAAATAACTTTCTATTTGAATATATTTTAAAATATAATTTATTTCTGTGATCAAAGCTAAATTTTCAGCATCATTTCTCCAGTCTTCAGTGTCACATGATCTTTCAGAAATTATTCTAATATGTTGATTTGCTGTTCCAGAAACATTTATTATTATTATTCTGAACAGTTGAGAATTTTTTCCAGAAAGATAAAAAAAAATAGCATTCAAAAGCTCATTCAAAAGCTTGGAGTCAGTATAATTTTTTTTTAGAAATTACAGAAATTAAACTTTTATTTAGCAAGGATGCTTTAAATTGATTCAAAAATTATTTCTGATGTTACAAAAGATTTCTATTTCAGATAAATGCTGTTCTTCTGAATTTTCTATTCATCAAAGAAACCTGAAAAAAACTATATTTAGCTGTTTTCAACATAATAATAATAATAAATGGTTTTCGAGTAGCAAATCAGAATATTAGAATGATTTCTGAAGGATCATGTGACTGGAGTAATGATGATAAAAATTCAGCTTTGATATCACAGGAATAAATTACATTGTATAATATATTCAAATAGAAAACAGTTATTTAAAAAAAAAATACTGTTTTTGCTGTGGATCAAATAAATGCAGGCTTGGTGAGCAGAAGAGACTTCTTTAAAAACCAAAAATATTCCTGTTCAAAAATATTTTGACTGGCAGTGTATAAATCATACATAACCTTTATAAAATTTTGCTTAAAATATTATATATACAGTACACATACATCTCAGAAATCCGTTTTATTAATTATATATAAAAACATTTCCTCTGAAATACATGCTTTTATCCAAAGCAACTTACAATAGAGGAACAAAAGCATTTAAACATAAAAACATTTTTGAAAGTGACTATTTGAAAAGGTGCAAACACTATGTGCTTTTTAATCACATGACTTTTTAGATAATAAAATGCTTTTTTGACTGAAAATGATAAGTCATTTTTATCTTGTGAAGCTAAAATACGTTATAAATTCTAAAAACCTAGCCTAACCCATGTTAAACTAGAAAGACTAGTTTTCAAAGACTTCTTTTCATCACCTGGAAAGTCAACAAAAACCAAGTGATCAATCCAACACCTTGACACAAGGAAGTAAATCATTAATTATATCGTTGGCGGGAAGACTGACAATTTCAGTCGGACACACAACAATTAAGCTAAATATATGTTTACAATGACCATGTCAAATTGTGCAACACCAAAGCAGATGGTCTTAAGAAAGGACAAACTGTAATCCATGATGACCTTGTAAATAAAAGCCAAATCCGCCATTCACTATAATACACTTTATATAACAATATAAAACGTACATCTCCAGAGCGTTTCGCAGTGTCTTTTTATAGTCACCATAATTGAAACCCATTAGAGACCCTAACAGATTACATAACATTGCAGTGAACTTCCATGTTGGTACAAGTGACTAGCGAGGTGCAATGAAAACAGAAATTAAACATAAGAATAACGTTTAACCGTACCTGAAATCGTGTCTTTTAAATGTATAAAAACCGTAGATTAAAAACCTCAACCAACTCGAACACGAACCATCTTCATGACACGTTTGTTTGGGTGTCAGCGAAATGCGGTAAAGCGCCAAAACAACACGTGGTGTGGAATCCGACACGAGTTTTAACTCTAGCTTTGCCACTCTGTGACATTGACAGAATGACGGTTATAACGTAGAATTATAATAGGTAACAGTTTTTATTACGTAATTTCTGTATCAGTGAATTACACCAACTTAGTCTTATTTTTAAATATGTTTACGTAAAAGTTACTGTTACCTCCCTGAATAAAACAGGTTGGCTAAATGGAGGAATGGACTCGCATTCCACCAGACAGTTTGTAATGAGGTTAATTTAACATTTTAGATTGATATCATCTGTAAAATTCTATTCAGTACTTCTAAAACCCAAGATCATTAGCATTTTAGAGTGCAAATGTCTTCATACAAAACATAACCAATTCCTTATTTTATTCAAGATTCTGATTTATCTTTCAACATCGTCAAAGTCTATATATAATTTCTATATATTTCTATAAATAAAACACAAATAGCTGACGTTGTGGTGTATTCAACATTAAGATAAATCGTCTCCGACGAAAAAGAATCTACTAGAGTGGCAACACTAGAGTAAACTATCTGTTTATGATAAGCGGCGTTTTACGTCACGTCGGCGTCAAGAAGCGGGATTTTTGAAAACGAAATTTGACCGTTTTACGCGTTTCGGTGGTTTTATTTAATTATGGTTAATTCAGTGATTTATAGGGTATATAATAAATTAAAAGCAGCCTATATGACAATATTAGGTAAGATAGTGGTCTTCTATTGTATAGTTTTTAAGACTATGAAGAAATCTCCTGTTTTGTTTACTATATAGTAATTTTGCAATGAACGAAACTGTAAAAATCCTTAATCCCTGAGAAGCTTAAAGCATAAACCCTTTATATTTTAGCTTAAACAAACCCGTTTAGATGCAATGAATATGATTTGCCATCATAATAAACTCCATATAGTTATAGTCACTAGATGGCGCCAGACGACGTCTGGAAAAACATTAAAGACGCCGTACTATTCATGCTAGAGATTGATGTTTATTGACAATTCAAGTTGAAAGATTACATGAAACGTGTGCTGAGTCATAAAAACATGTTTTTATTTTATCTTGCAGGTTTTTCCCCTCTATTCAATTGTGAAGAGCGAGACTCTTAAATAAGAACATGAGAGAAATTGGATACATTGCAAGGACCAAATACATCAAAGCTAATTAGTTTTGCCAGGTACCTCATTCTAAATGATATGTGGAACATGACAGACGATTGCATACTCCTCTTCCCTCCGACCCAGAAATTAATAATCAAATAATGATTAGCATCTGAAAATGAGTCATCTATCACAATGACTGAATATATCACCAGCGCTTTCCTCCAAAAGTGTAGAGACCAAATGAATTATTCAGAGACTATAATTCAGCCAATCCTTTATATAACATTTCAGTCAATAGCCGAGATGTGTCTCTCCTGGCGACAGCTGGCTTTAGGTTTGATTATTATTTATCTAATTATAGCGCGCTGTCCCTGGTTTAGGCTCCTCGGTAAGGTGTGTCACATAGGCCTTACATAAGCGTTGGAGGTAATTATGCTAGAACAAACTGTATTTGTGTTTGCTGAGCTCCGTCGCTCTGAATGAGACTCACATGTAGAGCTATTAGCATTATGTAAGATCACATCAAGTGCATCTTTTGGGCAAATATTTGTGGTTAGTGTGGTTTAAATGTGACGTTTGATACTCTGAAAGTATTTTAAATGGACCCCATCTTTTATTATAGATTAAGATATATATAAACACAAACTTATAAACACAAAATAAGACACACACACACACACACACATGTATGAAACAAATGTATTATTAATAAAAATAACAAAAACAGTAAATACATACGTAATATACATTGTTGTGTGTGTCATCAAATAAAATAACGCATCCAATGTTTTCTGATATGTATTTCTTTTTATTTATAGTTTTATACAATAATGGAAAAATATATATATATTATTATTAACAATAATAAAAACAATACATAATATACATTGTTGTGTATGTCATCAAATAAAATAATGCATCCAATGTTTTCTGTTGTTTTTTATTTATTTATTTAATATTAATTAATATACTACTTAATAATAATTAACAAAAATAATAGAATTAAAAACAATTAATAAATACATATAATATTCATTGTTGTATCAAATAAAATAATGCATCCGATGTTTTCTGTTATGTATTTTTATATATTTCAATTATTTATACAACAAAGGAAAACAAAAAGCAGTATATTTTGTTAATAATAATTTACTAACAATTTAAATATTATTGTACATTTTATTATGAAAAATTATTAATACATAACATACATTGTTTTGTGCATCATCAAATAAAAAATGCATCCAGTGTTTTCTATGTATTTCGTTTGATTTATTTTATATAATAGAAAACGTGTTATTGTTGTTGTTATTATTATTATTAATAACAATAATAAAAACAATTCATAAATACACAATATTCATAGTTGTGTGTATCATCAAATAAAGTCATGCATCCAATGTTTTATGTATTTCTTAATTTATTTATTTTATAAAACAATGGAAAACAATTGTGTTAATAATAATAATAACAACAACAATACAAACAATTAATACATACATAATACACGTTGTGTGGGTCATCAAATGAAATAATGCATCTAATGTTTTCTGTATTTTTATTTCATTTATTGGTACAACAAAGGAAAACAAAAAGCATTATATTTTATTAAGATAAAATTTTGTTGTATACTATATTTTATTATTATTATTATAATAAAATAAAATATGCATCTTATGATGTATACTGTTGTATAAAAAATAACTGCATTTTTATTTTCTATTATCTATTACCAAATGTATTTTATCTTTTAACATTTAAGGTTAAAATATGCACTTAGTATTGATATTATTAGTTTTTTAAAAAGCAATGGTCTTTAAAGCAATATTCATTTCATTAAGTATAAACGTTTTACACATTACTGCTAAGGAAACCCCATCTATTTTTGGAAACAGTGTGTAATGTATATGTGTTACCATTACAGCAACTATTTGCATTTTTTTTTTCGCATGGCAGCAAATAAATGGGTGTCTTGCTGGCATGACAGAAAGAAGACAATCTAATATCCACTTTTACAGGCCTGTGAGCTCAGAATCCACCCACAACATCCTCTCAGTAAAAGCCACAATTTACGAGGAAAACAAATGCAGTTGGAGGGCGTAGTCGACAGTGTGCGCCTGTGCACGACCAGAGTCCTCTGCCTGGAATGAGCCCTAATTTGATTATGAAGGCGGGCGAAATGAGAGAGAGAGTGTTGGGCTGAAAGAATAATCTCCATTTTAACCAAACAAACACTGTATGAGAGATATCCCTAAATCATCTTAATGCTCTGATATTATTTTGAGGTATTATTGAGCGGCGGCCGGTCACCTGTGTTATTACAGACACAAGTGTGCTCGCTGTTGACACACACCACCTTCACCATAGCGGTCGTGTTAGGGGAGGTCTGGAAATTAGAGGATTGTGCAATTAAGTGAAAACACATGCACTTTGGTTTGTTTTCTGGTGTAAACACCCTGCTCATGTATTTAGCATAAACAGCTACGAGAAGCAAATTCTGGATCGCTGTTTAAACGAAAGGCTGCAAGTGTATATTCTGAAAGCTACTGTGTGTTCGTGTTTGGGGCACAAAGTCAAGCATCTTTAAGGATGCCTACTGGTCTTTCAACCAGTTTAAGATAAAATAGCGTTCAATTTGGACTTAGAGAAACATTGTTCTCCGTCTAATGAATGTCATGTATGAAATCTAGATTTGGTGAAACATCTAGCATGTGATCCTGCGCCAGCAAACCTAGAACACACAGCATTCACAAGTCAGATGTTAAGCTTGTGGACAAGAGACTCTTTGTCACCCGGTCTCTTATCTAATCATTTTGTTATGTACATATGAACAAACAATACAATCCCTTACTTAAAAGTAGACAGCATGACAAGGGCAACCTCAAGATGCCCACATTATTTCACAATCTCTCCAAAGATACCTCATATTACTCAAACATTTGAATCGTTACACAATTTTGTTTTTAAAACTACCACATGGCTTGCTTCAGTTCAGAAGCCTGAATATTATTACATGATTTTCTGAAATACTTACATTCTGATTCAGAGGTGTGATGTTGCATTATCACCTATGTCAGTGTTCATCCAGTTACATGAAACCGGTACTACTTTCACGTCTCTCGTATCACACTACAGATAAACACTCTCGTTTTAAACAAATGAAACTGCTACATTTTGAATCTCATTTATCAACTGTGGTGAAAATCACTTTCCATAGTGGAAGCTTTAGGATGATATGCTGATAAAACAAATGTAAAATACATTTTCCATTGAAAAACTGTTTCCGACGCTCAATAAAAAAATTTAACAGGTTATAGTGACTTTTTTCCCCTCTAAATTGGACTTTATAACTTGCAATTGTGAGTTTATTTTACAGTTCTAAGAAAAAAGTCAGAATTGTTTGAAAAAAGACAGAGTTGCAAGATATAAACTTGCAATTCTGACTTTTTTCTTGCAAATGCAAGTTTGTATCTCGCAATTCAGATTGTTTTCATGCAAGTCTGGCTTTTTTCTCAGAACTGTGAGATATAAACTTAGTTAAAAGTCCATTTTTGAGGGGGAAAAAGACTGATATGGTCTCTGAATTTCGAGTTTATATCTCACAATTCTGACCGAATAATTGCGTGTTATAAAGTCAAAATTGTGAGTTTATCCTGCAATTCTGACTTTATTTCTCAGAATTGCGAGTTTATATTACACAATTCTGAGAAAAAGTCAGATTTGCGAGTTTATGTCTCGCAATTCTGACTATAACTCGCAATTGAGAGTTTATATCACCCAATGCTGACTTCAGAGTTCTCAATTGAGAGTTTGTCACACAATACTGAAAAAAAAGTGAGAATTGCGAGATGTAAAAGAAGAAATTATGGTTTTTGAGAAAAGGATTTTAGGTTGGTGCCCCGATTTTGAACTTCCAAGATGTAGTTTAAATGCAGCTTCAAAGATAATTTTTTTCGGAAAATAAAAAATTGTATACTTTTTAAGCACAAAAGCTTGTGTAGCACTAGCTCTGGGATTCGCATCCACGACACTACGTACTATTGAATCACGTCAAAAGGCCACGCGGAACGTAGGCGGAACTACAGACCCAGTGTTTACAATGCGAACACGCAAAGACTAAGAAAGTGCAAGTAAGTCAAACGCTGTTTACAAACAAAAAGGTACAACGATGTCGGACAATTCTGAAGTTGTAGGATAAAACAAGATTAAAGTTTTCGCCATACTCTACCTTTTTGAGCCGGAGTACACAGACTTAGACGTGATTCGTAGTGTCGTGGACGCGCATCCCAGAGCCTGTGCTACACAAGCTTTTGTGCTTAAAAAGTATATACATTTTTATTTAAAAAAAAAAAAAAAAATTACAGATCGTTTCACTAGATAAAGACCCTTCTTCCTCGAATCGTTTAGAGCCCTTTGAAGCTGCATTTGAACTGAATTTTAGAAGTTCAAAATCGGGGCACCAAGGAAGTCCATTATATGGAGAAAAATCTGAAATTCTTTCCTTAAAAACCATAATTTCTTTACGACTGAAGACAGAAAGACATAAACATCTTGGATGACAAGGGGGTCAGTATTTGTATTATTTGTAAATTGTTGTTCTGGAAGTGGACTTCTCCTTCAATACTTCAAATTTAAGGCATCCATTTTTTTTACAGTCTTAAGTTCAGAAATCGTTCCTATGCTGATTTGCAAAAACATTTTTTATATTATCAATATTGAAACCAGCAATCCCACTTACTATTTTTGTGAGTCATGACATTTTTCAGGATTCCTTGATGAACAAATATCAAAAGTTCAGCAGTTATTTGAAATGCAAAGTTCTGTCATGAAACTCTAGATGGCGCAGGCTGAGGGGTTCTTAACGTTTCTGATGATATGCACAGCGTTAAACGACTTGGCTCAAGCTGATTGGTTCATGTTGCATATGCAGCCAATGAGCTTACTGCCTTACATTTCAATGGCTGGTTAGTCTTCACGCAAGCTTGTTGCAGCACGCTTTCAGAGTTCCTCTGAAACCCTCCACCTTCCCCAGCTCCACCTGTATAGATCTGCTACAGGTTAATATATATGCTATTTGTGCAGCAGCGTGTCTTAAATACTCACAGCGCCGTATCAACGTATGCATTGGCATTAGCAAGTTCCTGTACTTGCTTGCAGCAGCAATAATCTACAACTACAGTAATAACCAACAGCAACAGCAGCAGAGCAGATCTATTCCACCAAGACCAAATTAACCACCACATTAACACTGTCATATCCATTATCATGCTAAAATCTTGCAAGAGTTGTCAAGTGTATTTTATAACATAGTGATTTTTGATCACTTAAATTCATTCTTGTCAAATAAAAATATTAATTTCCAGAACCCAGAAAAATGCAGATAAAAATCTTACTGATGCCTAACTTTTAAATGGTAGTGTACATATTCTGCCACCATAATTGATATGCTTATTGTTTTTGTGCTGGATAAATACTGCTCTTTTACTTGAATTATTGCAGTTTGCTACTTTTTGTAGCTACACTATATTATAAATAAAAAGTATAACTAATGAAAAATTTATCAGCACATGAATTTGCTGGAAATCAAACCCATGACATTGGGGTTGGCAGCTAAAGCCTTGGGCTTCAGCTAAAGGACTGACAATAATTGTAAAAATTATTGCTGTAAAAAAATGGCTCCATATAAATTAATCATCAGAAATGTGAAAATTCTGGGCTAATTTTGTGCTCTACTCTGCTCTGCATTGCTTCTAACACACGCACACACACATCTACATTATGAGAAGGGAAGCACTGCTGATTCACCACCTGTCGCCCAGGTACCGTCCAAGAGTCTGTGTCCTCACCCGTGGAGTCAAAACAGCGAGGGAAAACGACCTACAAATCTCTGAAGCGCACTGCACCCTTTGCATGATTTAAGTGCATATTTGAAATCCAGCGTTGTACAGCAAGATGCCACAAATTTAACATAACCATGCTTTTAAACTCTCACAAATGAATAGTTTTCCAGCATGTATTTTAAAGCTTTAAAATCTGACTGATCTGCAGTTTTTTACAACACAGATGTAGTTACCAGAAGGAATGGATTGTAGTTGCGTTGGACAATTGCATGTAAACAAAATGTTAAAAGCCTAAAAACATACATTGGTTTCAAATCCCATAATGTATCTGAGATGCCAGACAGGCTTGTGTGTGTCACATGAACTACAAAAAGGATAAAGCATGTCCGTCGTGGTGGAGGTTGCAGGCTGCCCTTTTGTCAAGTGTTAATCCTCCAGTCGCCCATACGCAGATGTCACCATCACACGGGACTGACAGATTGCTCTGGAGAACCATGGGAAGGGTGAGGATGTCTGCAGCCAATTAGACGTTGTATGAATGGAGGACATGGAGGCTTGTTGTACTATGAGAAATGTGTCAATGACATGAAGGTATTCAGTTCCAGATCGAATAAAGTTGTTTTTTTAACAAGGTCACTTTATGACCTTATTCACTCACATGGCAAAACAACAACAACAGAGCAATTGAAATTTACTTTGTATTCTGCTTCATGCATATAAAGTTGCATCAGACATCTTATGTGCTGTATTGCTATGCATATTAAATGCATCACCATTATCATATATTTGCACAATTAAATGCCTTTTGGAAGCTGGTTGCACACACGCTGGATGGAAGCATTTATTCAGTGCAGCTGGGTGCCAATCTGCCTGTGATGTTCTTGCGAATGGCAACTTTGCCAATAACAATGTTATTAATGTAATTTATATTCACCATGTAGTAATTTAAGTGGTAACAAATTCATTTTTAAAACTACAAATGCTGTTTTTATCATCTCAAAGAGTATATAATAACAATAATAATACATTATAATTAAAAATATTACTTAATAACAATAATATTTAATTACTATAAAATAAAATAAATGACAGTAAGTACTTATTACAGTAAATATATTAACAACAATTAATATGAAAAAATAATTCAAATATATTTTTGTTATTAAAATAGTTAATAGAATTATTCAATAATAGTAATAATAATAAACTATGTAAAGTAACAATTATTAACAATTAATTAATAATAAAAATAAAATGCTTTTTATTAAATTTTAATCACCTTGTAGTAATTTACGTGGAAACAAATGGATTTTTTAAAGTACAAATGCTGTTTTTATGATCTTGAGGAATTAACAATAATGCAGTATAATTATTAATGATAAATTACAGTAATTAATTACTGTAAAATAAAATAAAATACTGTAATTATTACAGCAATAAAAATTAAACAATATTAATATGAACAAATTCACTTTTTATTAAAATAATTAATATAAATATTCAATAATAGTAATAATAATAATACGCTATGTAAATGAACCATTATTAACACTTAATTAATAATAAAAATCAAATGCTTTTTAAATTTTAATCACCTTGCAGTAATTTAAGTGGAAACAAATTAAAGTAGAAATGCCATTTTTATGATGTCAAAGAGTATAGAATAATAATACATTTTAATTAATAATAATGCATTATAATTATTCATGATAAATGACTAACTATTTACTGTAAATATTGAACAGCATATTGAACAATAACAATTAATATGAACAAATTATGAAAAATACACTTTTTAATAAAATAATGAATCAATGATAGTAATAGTAATAATAATAAGATAAGATAACAACAACAACAATAATAATAATACAATAATAACGTCTAAATGTAATCACAAATATTATTAATATGTTATAAAAATTCTAATGTTTAAAAATCAATAATAATAACAACAGGAACAAATTGTGTTAATAATAAATTAATAAATTACAAATAGCCAAAGTATCAATAATTATTAATACTTAATGAATAATAAAAGTAGTAATGAATAATAAAAGTAGTATTCTAAAATATTTTTGTTGGTGTTGGTAATTAATTAATTTATTTATTTATTATTATTATTATTTTTAATTATTATTTTAAATAGTTTTAGATTAAGTACAACATGTGTATAAAGTTATACCGTAGGACTCCACTGTCATTACTTAACATTTTATGTCAACTACCCATGATTAAACCCTGTATAAGGTTTCTTGTTGTGGAACAAAAGCTTTACACTGACAATACCAGAATGACAGCATTCAATTTGCACATATTAAATACATTCTGAGCTGAGAAACATAAAGCTTTTAGTTTCCTAAGGATTTCCAATATTGCATGCTGATCTGAATACATACATCACAGCTTTTAAAGCTGACCCAATCTCTCAGCTCAAGTACAGCATACAGCCCATCAAGCTTGAAAGACAGAGAGAGAGTTAGTGTGAGGGACTAAAAAAAGACACAGGATCATTTCCATAATCCCTGACTGTGGCACGCTTCATCCCGGTGCCTCTCTCTCTTTCTCTCTCTCCCTACCACTTTCCACATCTAAGGCGCAGGGCTATCCAGCTGGGCCGTGCGTTGCAGGCATGGCATTAGCATGTCAAAACCACTCTCTGGTCTGGGTTAAAGGAGGAGGGAGAGTCAATGGAGATCGACAAAGCACTGACAGAAACAGCTGATCCACAAAAGGTGCCTGTTTAACGGATCTTCCTGCCCCGAGCCCAGCTGCTCCCCAAAACTGCAGCGTCACAATGCGGCCCTGATGCTGCGCCCATAAGCACAGAATCAACAAACCTCCAGCAGACAAAGGATATTCCTATATCAAACCACTCCTCCAGTGTGGCTGTTTGGGCAGTGCACCTGCACATGGAGCAAACAAAAGACCTGCTCTTGAGTCTGTCACTAACACACGAGCTTTAAACACAAACTACTACATGTCACAAACAAAACGATTAAGTTCTTCTACTGCAAAATCAACACAAACATCATTTTCTTTATGCTGGCCAGAAACATCATTTCCCTTCGAACAACAGCTGTGACCTTCTCATGTATGCGGTAAGGAAGTATCAAGGCCATGATTCAATAGACATGTACAAACAATACAAACAACATGACAAAAGAAAAATATGTGACAAGCAAGCAGATGTCAATCAAGTTTAAAGACTTCAAGAGAAGAAAAAAAATATAGTAATTTAAGAGTGAGCTCTATCAATATGGAGGCATTCAGCCATTCACAGTCATTCACAAATTTTTCAGATACAAAGATTCTTACGTGACCCTGGACCACAAAACCAGCGCAGGCATATTTGCAGCAATAGCCAAAAATACACTGTATAGGTCAAAATGATCAATGTTTCTTTTATGCCAAAAATCATTAGGATATTAAGTAAAGATCATGTTATATGAAGATATTTTGTAAATTTCCTACCATAAATATATCAAAACTTAGTAATATGCATTGCTAAGAACTTCATTTGGACAACCTTAATGGCAATTTTCTATATATTTTAATTTTTTTGCACCTTCAGTTTCCAGACTTTCAAATAGTTGTACCTCTGCCAAATATTGTCCTATCCTAACATCAATGGAAAGCTTATTTATTCAGCTTTCTGATCAACAAATTTGACCTTGTCTTACCCTGTCTGACATGTAAACAATCCCAGCCGAGGAATAACGGTCTTATCTAGCGAAACCATTGGTTATTTTTATTTAAAAAATACAATTTAAATACTTTTTAATCTCAAATGCTTGTCTTGCCTTTCTCTCACTGAGCTCTGTGTATTCTGGCTCAAGACACTTAGGGTATGTCGAAAAACTCCAATCGTATTTTCTCCCTCAACTTCAAAAATCATTTTACATCCGCATTTGGGATCATTTGAAGCCGCATTTAAACTGCATTTTGGAAGTTCAAAATCGGGGCACCATATCCGTCCATTCTATGAAGAAGTCAGTTTTCTTCAAAAACATAATTTCTTTCTTTTCTGAAGAAGGAAAGACATGAACATCTTGGATGACAAGGGGGTGAGTACATTATATGTGAATCTTTGTTTTGGAAGTGGACTTCTCCTTTAAAAATGAGAGTACGATATTGGAACTCTGTTCACTGTTTGTATCATTCCACTTGTGGTATTCCTCACAGTCAGTGTCATGGCAGATGCCCAAATCCACTATAATTTTATAAACAATGCTGTTTATGAGTCATAGAATGTAGTTTTAAGAGTTTTCAGGCGTGAATATACTTATTTAGACCACAAATATACAGTTTGTTAAAGGAGAAGTTCACTTCTAGAACAAAAATGTACAGATTTACTCACCCCGTTGTCATCCAAGATGTTAGAGTCTTTCTTTTTTTTCAGTCGTAAAAAATTATGTTTCTTGAGGAAAACATTTCAGGAATGTTCTCCATATAGTGAACTTCTATGGTGCCGAAACGGCTCTAAATGATCCAAGCTGAGGAAGAAGGGTCTTATCTAGCGAAACGATCGGCCATTTTCGAAACAAACTGACAATTTATAACATTTTAATGCTCGTCTTGTTTCGTCTCCGTGATGCGCATGCGTAGTCTGTGTGATCCGGGTCAATACAGTTAGGGTAGGTCGAAAAACTTCTCGTTTTCTTCTTCAACGTCAAAATCGTCCTACATTCTCATATTCACTTTGTAAACACTGGGTCAGTACTTTTACAACGATGTAGGACAATTTAGAAGTTAAGAAACAAGACGGGAGTTTTTCGACCTGCCCTATTGACCCGGATTACAGAGAGTTCAGAGGTGAAAAAGTATAGAAATTGTCAATTTGTTTAGAAAATGACAGATCGTTTTGCTAGAAAAGACCCTTCTTCCTTGGCTGGGATTGTTTAGAGCCATTTGAAGCTGCATTTAAACTGCATTTTGGAAGTTCAAACTTGGGGGCACACTATATGGTGATAATTCCTTCAATTTTTTCCTCAAGAAACATAATTTCTTATCGAAGACAGAAAAGCACAAACATCTTGGATAACAAGAAGGTGAGTAAATTATCTGTACGTTTTTGTTCTGGAAGTGAACTTCTCCTGTAATAAAGATAATGTCCATTTGCTTCGATAGTTTTGAAGATACGAGCTCCAGAGCGGCAGCGGCCCTTCAGCGCTCATGAAACGGCCAAGAGCGCCTCACCTCGGCCACATCTTCTGGAATTTGCTGCTGGCTCTGATAGTGGTTGAACATGAGATACAATTCGTTTTGGGTAAATCAAACGGGTAGTCTTTAGTCTCATTAATCTATTATTTGTTCCAGAGTAAATATTTTTGGCTGAGGGCAAATCTCATCATGTTATGTTTTATGTAAATGTAACGCTTGCTGTATATCAGCCTTCATACTTTTAACTGAGTTGCCTAGCAACTTTTATGATGGCTGTTGTTTATTAAATATTATTATTTAATAAATAAGTAATATTTTCTATAAATAATAGTAGTGTTTAATTATATTGGGAAATGGTGTTTGTGTTCGTGATGGTGAAAATGATCAATTATTGTCATGTTTTGGGCTGTACTAATTGGTCGGACCGGAATTTTTTTATTGGAGTACTATAGACTGCCAGAAGTTATAACAAAACAAGGAGAAGAGTGTAAAAACTGTCTGAGGAACAAAAGGTGTTTGTGGTTAGCCAAACTGAACCAGGGCAAGAATCAGGGCAAGAAACATTCATGTTTCTTCTTGTCATTTCTGCTCAGGTAGGTGAAATATTATGCTAATATCTTAATTAATACTGCTGGTATGTATCTTTACCACCTATGAACTTTAGTTTGTCAATATATTGCGCCCTTTCCTGCTTACTAAGTCATTCTCTATATGATTTAGCAGCTTCCACACTGTTTATCCTGTGGTTTAGACAACATAACGTAATCCAAATCGTTAAGTGCAAACCCTCTATTCACCAGATTCTTTAGAAAAAAAGCATTTATATGAAAAATACACTTCTGTTTGTACCCTTGGCCAATGGTGCAGGTGTTTGAGTGCTTGTGAAGATGATGAAAAACAGACGGAACAGATAGTTCCTATCCTCATCATTTTGGCCAGAGACTTCACACAGAGGACATTGTCCCTGGTAATGAGAATTTAATCTTAGATGAAGCCTCCGAGCCCAGCGACACACAACACAGCTCTAAAAAGCTCTGGGAAGCTTCTCCAACTTCCCCTGGTTCCATTGTGCTCAAAAATGACAGGATACAGAGGGCGGCCTCTGGGTTGCACCCAGTTTGTTTTTCCTAAATTTGCTCTTCGCATCCAAATGGAAGCAAACAACCTCCTACACTGTCATTTCTCAAAACATGTGTCACAGACAATTGACCTTGTACTGGCAGCAGCACATAAATAAATGCAGGGGCCTAAATGGAATGAAGTTCCTCTGAAATAAACAGGGAGGGTGGCATCTGAGATTAGCCCCAGATGGTGAGATTGAGCTGCTTTTGAATAAGGCCGACATTATATAAGTGGATTTGAGCCCAGGAGCAGGAGCCTTGTTTTGAGTGCTTGATGTAGGGGAGCTATATTTGGAGCCTGATCTAAGAGAGACAGACACGGGCGACTTAAAATAGCTCAAATACCCCAGTTTGGTCACTCCGTTCCTTTCCGCTTTTTCTGCCACACAGCTTCTGACCAAACTGACATGCGCTGTGATGGCTCATTTTTCCTGATAATGGGAGATATCATATCAGTTTGTTTATGTCTGATTCTGGGTGGTGAAGAACTAGATAGGAGACACAATATGTTAGACATGAAACCCTTAAGTAGGTATTTATCAGTGTCTAAATTAATGCATTTGACACATCTGAACACATTTATTGTGTGCTTTAAAATGAAAAGCTTATGAATAGCCATTAAATGCACATGAAGCCTAGTTACGTTCATGACCAAACACTACATTAAATCATAAAAACATTTCTAGTACCACAGCTATTATGGTGAATTTACAATATTGCATTTTCCCATAGGAAAATAATGTTAATATCTTTCTCTATGCTAATATCTTTCTCTTAATATATAATTTTTCATTCTGGAAAGCAATGAGATTAAATAATGATTAAATTATAGAAGGCTGTTTATGCCTCAGAGTTAAAAAAAACAAAAAAAAACTCATATCTTATAGCTGCAGCTTTATTTCTCAAAATTTTGACGCTGTTTCTCATATGTGACTTTATATTTATCAGCTATAATTTTTTACTTTATCATTACAAAAAACAAAGCTCGTTTCTGCCACTGAATTAAAAATGCAACCTTTTCTCTCACAATTCAGACTTTTTTCTCGCAATTATGAGTTTACATTTCACAATTCAGACTTTTTTTCTCAGAATTGCATGATATAAATTCACAACTCTGACTTTTTTCTCAGAACTGTGATATAAACTTGCAATTCTGACTTCTGTTTTTGGAATTGCGTAATACAAACTTGCAATTCTGACTTTTTGTCTTAGAATTGCGTGATATTAACTCATAATTCTGACTTTTTTTTTCAAAATTGCGCAAATAAACTCGTAATTCAGACTTTTTTCTCAGAACTGCGTGATATAAATTTGCAATTCTGGCCTTTTTTCTTAGAATTGCATGATATAAACTCTCAGTTCTGACTTTTTTCTCAGATTTTCGTAATATAAACATGCATTTCTGACTTTTTGTCTCTGAATTGCGTGATGCACACTTGCAATTCTGATTGCAAATCTTTTTTATAATTGCGTGATATAAACTCAGTTCTGACTTTTTTCTCAGATTTTTGCGATTTACACGCGCAATTCTGACTGTCTCTGAATTGCGTGATGCACACTTACTATTTAGATTTTTTTCTGAGAATTGCGTGATATAAACTCACAATTCTGGCTTTTTCTCAGAACTGCATGATATAAATTTGCAATTCTGAATTTTTTCTCAAAATTGTGTGATGTAAACTCACAATTGCAAGTTATAAGGTAAATATTGCATGATGTAAACTGGCAATTTTGAGAAAACACTCGAGAAAAAAATTCTGACTTTATTACTCATAAGTGCCTTTTTTTGTTTTTTTTGATTAGTGGTGGAAATGGGCTTCTTTTCTCTCTCTCTCTCTCTCTTTTTTTTTTTTTTTTTTTTACCTTTTTAAATATATGCATTGAGCTACAAGCTAAACGTTTAGGATAAGTAAGATTTTGTTTTTTTTTTAATTAATACCTTTATTTAGAATTGACATATTTAATGGTAACTTTTTAACTTTTAAATTCTTGCTGTTTTCAACATTGATAATAGTAATAACTATTACTTGAGCACCAAACCAGCATGTTAGAATAATTTCTGAAGGATCATGTGACAATAAAGACTGGAGTAATTATTGCTGAAAATTCAGCTTTGCCATAACAGAATAAATTACATTTTAAAATATTTTAAAAATAGAAAATAAGAATTTAAATTGTAATGATATTTAACCATATTACTGTATATAATATATTATAATATAATATAATATATAAATGTAACTAAAATTAAATAAGATTAAATATCCTAATTGCTTAATTGCTTGACATAAAAAAATAAAATAAAATAAAAAATAAATAAAAATAAAAAAAACCTGTCTTACGCTCAGAATAAATAAGCAATTCATCACAGTACAATTTTTCAGTGTTCACAGAGATGCATTGTTTCATTTTATAATCTTTTGGGTTTTTCCAAATCGAAATTTGGCCATGGTGTGAATAGGCCTCACTGATGTTCAGCCCCAAACATGAAAAAGTCTTTAGTCATGCCACACATTCCTGAGCCTATGGCGCAAACCCTCGTCATCTGCTCAACAACAATGTGTCATTCTGAGAGACCCAGACATAGAGAGAAGCAGAGAGAGGGAGCCGTTCTCTCTCAATGGAGATGAATGAGACGGGAAACACAATCCCCTGGTGCCGGGTGCCCTTTGCCCCCCAGTGAGGGGAGAAGTAACAGGGGGGCCAGCTGTCTCCTACAATGGATGAGCTCAAAGAACCTCATTCAGACCTGCTTCACCGAGACTGCATCGCTGTATGCGTGCAACTGACAATGCGGGCACACAGAGAGGCCACGCTTCTGCTCCGACGTCCCAGAGGAAGTATAAGACGTGGACGTTCAATCTGGAGACAACTAATACTCAAGCATCACATTCAGAGGTCCCAGCTGCTTGTGAACATTTATGAACTTAGAGGGGGGTCGCACGGCCTTTTTTGGCTTTCTCTCCATGCTGCGCTCTCATTTCTTTCATCCTCCCTTTTAGATATGCCATTTCCTGTGTCTTCCCCAGTTATCCTGGGCAGTGATTACTTGTCGTTTACAGTGCGTGCCTTAGGGATAGACCCCTGTAGTAATTACCCCCAGTCACCTGAGTACACATTTCCACACTCACCACAGGACCCCTGAAATCTTATCATGAGGGGGTGAATCTGTGGCCTGACCAGTAGCAGCGGCTGTAGCGGCTTTTAAACTGCCCAGCTGTCCTTGCTAATGTTTGTTAACTTTACTGTGGACTGTCCAATAGCTTCAAGACAAAAAGAAAGTGAATCGTGTTACATTATATTAGATCCATTGTTTGCTACATACTACAGAATATGTTATTTAAAAGTTTTACTTATAATAAAATTAGTAGTACTTCAACAGACATATTTAAATAAAGTACTAAATTTAAGTACTAAAATAAATAAAACTAGTATATATACACACACACATACACACACACACACACACACACACACACACACACACATATATATATATATATATATATATATATATATTATCATTATTATTATTACTAAACAAATAAATAGACAAAAAATAAAAAAGCTGCAAAAAAAACAAAACATCACATAAAATTAAAGTTAAAAATAATACATAAAATAATAAATAAATACAACTTAAAAAATATTATTATTATTAAAGAAATAAGACAAAAACAACAAAATTAACAAAATGTTAAAATTAAAGTTAAAAACAATGTATAAAATAAATCATTTAAAATCTACAATAAAATGGATAAATTTATATATATATATATATATATATATAATTATTATTATTATTATTACTTGAATGTTTATGTTTAGATGTATACATTTATATATATGTGTGCGTGTGTCTAAGTGCTACACAAAAATATTTCTCAAATTGTAATAATATTATGAAGCAAATATTAGGTAGTGAAAACTAACATTTTATAAAATAAATAAATAAAAAGATACATGTATACATATTAAATAAAAAGTAAAAACTAAGTTTTTACTAAACTAATTCAAAACTAAATGTATTAAATTAGTTAAAATATATAAAAATGTATAAAATAATTAAAAATCTATAATGAAACGACTAAATTTATATATAATTAATTCTTAACAAAATAATTATAGTTTATATACATTCATATGTAAACATTTATGTTGAAGCGCTACAAAAAATATTTTTTAAATTTTAATATTATGAAACAAATATTACGTAGTGAAAACTAATATTTTCTCAAATAAATCAACAAAAATATATGTATACATAACTAAATAAAAAATATATAAAAAATAAATAGTTGAAAAAACAACAAAATGATCAAACTTTAACATTAAAAAATGTCAAACTTTAAAATGAAAAACAAATATAAAAATAATGTAAAAGTTAAAACAAAATGAATAAATCACATATATATATATACAATCACAAATAAATACAAAATATTTAATTTAGGAAACATGCATGTTTTTTTCTATAATGTATGGCTGTAGTACAAATGTGTACTTATAAATGGCTCTGTATCCGTTAAAATACATAGCTGACTTTATATTTTAGGAAAGAGGTCCCTCCCAGGGAGATGGTTACATTTGGATGTCCTTGAAATTGGAAAAGTTTGAAAACCCCCTGATTTAGAGCATCAACATGTCTAATCAAAGATAAACAATGTGTTTCTAGTTGGTTTGCTGTAATGACGTCAATGTGTGTTGGTGTACGAATACACTGTGTAGGCTAATTATTAATTAGGATGTCCTCACTGGTGCGACCAGTGGCGTATCCTCAGCTTTTGATGTGTGCTGTTCAGCAGTAGTCGGGATGCCACATTCCTCATTCTGGGATGGGACGGGGTGTTTTGTGTAAGGCGTCTCTCTGGGGACCGTCTCGCTGATACAATAGGCAGTCAGCCCTGGCTTGTGTCCTGCCTGAAGCCCCTTGCATTTTATTGAGGCACACCAGCACCAGCTTGCTGGCACACTCCTCCTCCAGGCTTTATTCAGTCCTCTCACCCCTCCTCGTCTCTTTCTTTCTTTCCACAATGAGGCCCTTCCTGTGTTTACCCAACACGGCACTTCTCAACTATGTCATTATATCTCAATATCATCACCCCTGCCCTCTAGAAGATCTCCTTCAAGCACAAGACACCATGTATGTCCACATTTTAAACAACAGTTTTATATCTAAAAGATCCAGAGGAAATACTTCTACTGATTTCGCTCTTCACACAAAGGCACTCCAGAGCAATGAAATACATAACCTTTGAGAGTCGCTCACAAATTAAAAGTGTTCAGTGTTTATTTTTCTCGATGCTAAATCCAGACGCTAATCATTCCGCTGTGTGCATAATTCATGTGTGCCACGTTTGAATTATGCAGACTGAAGAATGATTACACACTTGCCAAAACTGTTGGCTGGGTTTTGCAGACAAAGGCCAGGACTGACTAAGGAGAGCTGTGAATAATGGGTTTGTGTTTGTAGCTGCTTCGTTTATTTCCATCCATCAGGCCGCATTTTGACCTAGATTTGTTTTAAATTACACTACCTTCTGAAAATACATTATCAGATGTTTTCTTATGATTACATATGATACAAAGCATCACAGACTAGCTCATTTTAAAAAACATAAAGAAGTCAATAAAATATTTAGATATTATACAAAATTATAAAATTAAATCATATAATTATATATCTAATTATTTTTTAAACAAACAAACAAATAATGTATTATTAAAAATCAGACACCATGATTCATTCCCTGACCAGTCCTCACTGGTTTGTCTCAGGGTCTTCCACATTCAGACCCTCAGCAGACTGAACAAGCCTTTTGTTTGAGAGTAAGGGGATACTTTGAGGAAACAGCCCCCCACAAAGTCCCCCTTTCTGCTGGCTGTTTTCTCTGGTCAGAGGCTGTGTAATGACTAATATAAAGGACTGACCCTTATTGTTCCAGTGTGGAGGAGGGTAAGTGTCTGACCAGTGTATGTGAGTGGACGCCGCTCCAAATCCGCTCCAGGTTTTCAATTTTGCAAGCATTCAATATGTACATGTTTGTCTAGGAACACTTGCATGCATACTTTTGGCCAATGTTTTTATCTGAAGTGACTTACATTCAAATACATTTTCTGTATGCATTGCCTGGGAATCATACTCATGTTCTGGCATGTTACTATTCATTTTACATTTATGCAGAAGCTTTTTTCTAAAGCAGCTTACACTGTATTCAAGGTACACATTTTAATACGTTCATGCATTCCATGGAAATCAAACTCATGACCTTGTTGTTGCTAGGACCATTCTCTGTTTCAGCTATACGCAAACACACAAGATGTATTAAACTGAGGTGTTGTGCGAAATGGAATGCACTTTTGGAGAGAAGAGAGCTCTCTCTATTATTGTTTGTATTCTTCCCATTATTGTTCTTCTGTAACAGCAACATCCAAACTATGAGTTTGCATGCCTTGAAGTCCCCCTGTAGTCAACATTTTTATCCCTTAAAACTGATCTTTGATCATCAAAATGACGTATTTTCATCATAATGACATGTTTTTCTTCTGAAAATAATTTTCTCATGCCTTAAAACAACTTGAATGTAACTCTACCCCCTTGCCACATTTACTATATACGGATCTATAATTATGCACATTAGCCCCGCCCCCACACAGTCAGATCCGCGATATAATGGCGAAACATGGATAATGACTGATAAAACTATGTTTTTACTAGCGGACATCTACAGTGGATACTGAAACATTTGTTAAAGTTACTTGCTTGACGGCTTGAATGCAGCCTAATTTGTGATTCCAGTTCACGCCCGCGAGCATATACGAGTAAAGTGCAGACGGCAATGCGGGAGAGGTGCGTCTGACTCTGGGCTACTTTTACAGTGTTGCCGTGGGTTATTTTTCAAGTTTCAGTTGTGCTCTATTTAATGCTCTATTAAACGCTCTATTTAATTTTTGGTTTTGTGCTGATAATCCTATTGGTATATTTTGCATGCTAATGATAGGAATCTATCCTTTGAAGGGATTGGTTACTTAAGTTTGTGACGTAGGTAAAAACGGGCTGTTTTAAACTGCATTTCTGGGACAGCCTTTGGGAATCTACAGTTTTAAGGAGAAAATACTCAATGGTGTTGATTAATGGACTGGCACATGGTTTGTCTAAAAGCATATTAAAAACACCACATACACTGTAAAAAATAAAAAACACAATTTGTTGAGTCAGCTTAAAATAATTTGTTACTCTGCTGCCTTAAAATTTTAAGTTCAGTCAACTAAAATAAGTTTAGTCAACTTGAAATGTTAAGTTGTACTAAGTAACAGCTTAGATATTTGAGTTGAATCAACTTAAAATTTTAAGGCAGCTGGGTTACTTACCCATCTGTTAAGCTTAACAAACACAAATATCTAAGTTGTCACTTAGTATAATTTAACATTTCAAGCTGAATAAACTTTTTTTGAGTTGACTGAACTTAAAATTTTAAGGCAGCCAGGTTACAAATTATTTTAAGTTAACTCAACAAATTGTTTTTTACAGTGTAGACAAACAACATAAAAATCTTGTTTTTCACTACAGGGGGACTTTAAGTTAACATATCATGAAAATCTGACTTTTTTCGTGTTGACGTGCTATGATCGGGCCCCCAGTGCATCTAGTAACCCAGAAAATGTGAATAAGGACAACCCAGTAATTTTGCTTTGGTAAGCCTTTTTCTGCAAGCATGTGAAAAAACGAGTGGGTCAGATTTCACTCCCCCGTGATGTGGTAAGGGGATCTTATTATAATATTACCACCCCTTAATCTACATCAGGGGTGGTGAACATCGGTCCTTAAGTTTTGCTTCAACCCTAATCAAAAATAGAAATCAAACGGGCAAGAACTGCTATCCTTTCTCCACTAATGCAGCATCTAGTCGATTTTTGGCGATAACTAATAGTTCCGCCGATCAACTATCGGTGCTGATTAATCGGCATTACACACACTGGATGTGTTTTTTTTTGTTTTCGTTGACTGGCAGGGAAGAGAAGAAAAAATAAAGTAGCTTCATAAAGTTAAGGTTGAACCACTGATGTCACATTTTAATGATTTTCTTACTACCTATCTGGGCCTTGAATGTGTCAGTTGCATTGCTGTCTATTAAGGGTCGAAAGCTTAGGATTTCATTAAAATATCTTAATTTGTGATCTGAAGATGAATGAAAATATTACAGGTTTGAAACGACATGAGGGTGAGTACTTAATGACAGAATTCTAATTTTTGGGTGAACTATCCCTTTAAATGGGTCATCGGATGCTAAGTTCACTTTTTCATGTTGTTTGAACATTAATGTGTGTTGGCAGTGTATGTACAAATCTACCCTATAATGATAAAAATCCATGCAGTGGTTTTTAATGAATCTGTAAAAATAATATCCCCTTTTTCAAATCGAGCCGTTCTGAGATGCCTGTCAGTGTGGCATCACACAGACAGAGGCCGCACCCACGATAGTTGATTGACATGAGCGTCTTACCTTAGACCAGCTGTCACATGTCTAGTATGTTTTGATGCCAGAGCAGGGATGAAAGTTAGACAAGAATATCTCCAATTGAGCGATTGAGGTGCTGTGTTGCTGGATGTAATAATGAACATAGTGGTCGTCATTTACTCCCGACATCTGAGCTGCTGAAGATGCAGTAGATTACGTTTGTTTGTGGGGAATGCACCTCCCGATCTACATATATCCGTCTATGTTCGCGTAAATCATTCATGATCCAGCTTCACTTACAGCAGAAGTGAGTATAAGCGTTTTTTTTATGAATCTTTGCAATCGCCTTTCCTTATAACGTGGTAGTTAGGAAGTTTAGCGGCTAAATGTGGCTAATGTAAACAAGACCGTCTTTCCACAGAGAGAAGAGAGGGGCGGGGTGAGCAGAGCTCATTTGCATTTAAAGGAACAACCCCTTAGAATGAGATGATTTTTGCAGAGCTCATTTTGGCAAGGTAAAAAGGGTGCTGTTTTACAAAACCATTGAGAATTTTTAATCAAAGTATATTAGAGACTTTTCATTAAGACCCTAAAGAATCATATCAACTTGTGGAAAATGGGCATCCGATGACCCCTTTAAGACTTAGCAAAATGTTGACCATCTGTTGTTCATGGGTAAGAATATGTGAATCTGCCCTTTTGATTGAATCTGGTTAAACACCATATTCATTTAAACAAAACAGTAGTGGTGAAAAGACAAAAAGCTGGACATGTCCATGCCAAACTGTTTCTAAACCAGAAGTAAAGGATGCAGAGAATAAAAACTGTTCTGTAAAACTGTTCATACATTTCTCAGAGGATACAAGATAAAAGGTTTGACCTTTTGAGCTACAGTTGCTCCGCGTCAAAACATTATTCCATCTTTGTTCCTAATCATGCATAAGAAACATCCACAATTGTTCTTAATGGTATTCGAGGACACATTACACATTTCTGTGTTTTCCTGTCTTGGCAAATTGCTCCTACTGATTTCAGCTCTCACAATCAATAGAAGCAATCAATGGTCCCTCACCGACTGTTACTATGACTATTGCAATTACTTCTCAGTCTCAAGATTTCCTGTACTAACCATTCGGTTAATTGGCATGCAGCAAAACACTCAACCAAGTGATTTTTTTTGTAAGGCATCATTCTTCTTGCACTCAAATTATTTTAAAACTGTATGAGTTGAACCTACACATCCTTTTTTCCCGAACAAAAACACGCTAATAAAAGAGATGAACACCATCCCTGTGAGGCTGTCAGAGACTATGGCTATGACTCAACAAACAAGCTGTTTTTTCAAATGAAAACAGATCGCTTCCACTCCCCTTCCTCTAACATACAATGACAGGAAACGATTAACAAGAAGTGCCTTGGAGAGCAACGTAGGGTGTTGGGTCACTGTCTTGTTTAACAACACAGTGCAGCGAACCCATCCTTTCCTTGTTCAGTCATATGATAAGCACGTACAGCGCTCTGTAGAAACCCGCATCAATCTTAGTTAATCTAGAGTTGAGTGTTTTAAATGACCGTAAAGCAGCGCATGCTGACATTGGGTTAGGAACTGAAAGCTGGATCCAAAATGGTGAAAAAAAGCTGCTGTAGCTGGATCACAGCATGAATGGACTGAATCCAAATCCGAGCCTGTCCAAAAAACTTAAATCAATGAGATTATGATGCTTTATTTTCATTATGGGGCTTGTGTGATTAGGATGGAAAGCGAGAACAGAAAGCTCATGTTTTCCTCTCACTTTCTGTGTGTGCGTATACATTTTCACACAAATAAAGATGAATGTCATTGACTTTCATTAAATTCTTCAACTAAACTGATCCTTTAGGTATTTGTCAGCGATCTAGCCCATTTATTGCACCTTATTGAAATACAACTGAATGCTATTTCAACACACCAGAAAGTTAATAATGTGACCTTAAAGTAGGATAGACATGTGTAGTTAGTTGCCATTTAGCTAATGCTCTTCATTCAAACTGACAGCACACTAATTACAGGAACAGCCCCGCTAGAGTAACCTGAGGTTAAGCACTTCGGTCAAGGGCACACTTGTAACATGGTTGGATTATGATCTAGAAACTCTCCAGGGTCCATTACTGGCTCATGCCTTACTGGGATTGAACCTGTAACCCCTGTGTTAGCGACCCACATCCGGGGGATAATGCCGTTTCCTGGCGGTCGGTAGAGGTTTGTCTTTTAAACTTTCCCCTTTAAAACAAGCTTCGCAATTTTTGATATTTTTTTCACTACACTTTGCTACAAAATTCTACTTTCTCTCTCTCTCTAAATACAAAACCATTCGAAGATTTGGGTTTAAGATTTTTAATGTTTTAAAAAATTATAAGAGGTCTTTTATGCTCATCAAGGCTGCATTTATTTGATCAAAAATACAGAAAAAAATTGTAATATTCTGAAATATTATTGCAATTTAAAATGACTGTTTTCTACTTTAATGTACTTTAAAATATAATTTATTTCTGTGATGCAAAGCTGAATTTTTGGCATCATCACTCCAGTCTTCAGTGTCACATGATCTTTGATTTATTATCAATTTTGGAAACAATAGTGCTGCTTCATATATTTTTTTTTGAAACCTCTGATACTTTTTTCAGGATTTTTTTGATGAATAAAAAGAACAGAATTTATTCAAAATTTGAAATCTTCTCTAGCAGTGTAGTGTTTACTATTACTTTGTATCAATTTAACACATCCTTGCTGAATAAAAAGCATTAATTTTTTTTAAAAATATATGAAAAAAAAAACTACTGACGCCAAAGTATTGAACAGTATTGTCACAAAATATTTCTAATTTACATAAATGCTGTTCTTTTTTTACTTTTTATCATAGAATCCTGAAAAAAGTATCACAGATTCCAAATAAAATAAAAAGCATCACAACTGTTTCCAACATTAATAATAAATCGGCATATTAGACTGATTTCTGAATTTCAGTAATGATGCTGAAAATTCAGCATTGCATTACAGAAATAAATTATATTTTGAATTATATTTAAATAGAAAATCATTGTTTTAAATTCATTAATATTTCACAATATTATTGGTTTTTTTCTTTTGTATTTTTGATTAAATAAATGCAGCCTTGATGGACATACGAAACTTCTTTAGGTCCCAAACTTTTGAACTGTAGTGTAAATATGGCTGATTAAATAATGTAATTACCATAAAAAGCCAACATACGATGAGCAATAAATCAGTGAATTGATGAAACAGGAACTGTCTGAGCATACCAATTTCCAAAGTAACCTATGACAGAGATTTGATATTTTATATTTTTATGGGGAAAAAAAATGGTTTCAGTGGTTCAAGCTAAACATGCGTCAAAGACTGACACAGAAGAGAAGAAATTGTTGAGTGCAGTAGTTATTTTTGTTTTCTTTGCTCACAAAAAGTATTCTTGTAGCTTAATAGAACTGCGGTCGAACCACTGTTGTCACATGGACTATTTTAATAATGTTTAATAATGCTGTCTATGCAGGATCACAAAGCTCTTGGATTTCATAAAAATATCCCGATTACGGGTTTGGAACGAGGGTGAGGGTGAGGGTGAGCAATAAATGACAGAATTTTCATTTTTGGGTGAACTACCCCTTTAACAATTGTACTACCAATGTTGAATTCACCTTGGATACTCGTTTTAATGGCTCTGAAGTGCCTCGCTATTGATAGTCATTTTGCCTTCCTGAATAGGTTCTTTGCTTGAGTCCTGAATAGGCTTTAATGTGTTGTGCACTACTGTAGCATCACTGCTAAAAACAAACAATAGCAACAGCACCCTGGAGGCTCTTATCACACCTGGACAACCTCTTTTGAAGCAACAATGATTTACTGTTTTACTCAAAGTGAAAATTACAAGCGCATGCTTAAAAGTAATCTTCACTGCTAGTGTCACAATATGAAGTTGCGTAAACACAGATCTGCCACAGATCTATTCAAGTCAACATCTCATGACCTTCAGTTCATGTCCTCTAGACAAAGGCAGGGTTTATATCAGTCTTTCTCAGCTGACCTTTGTGTTGTTTTCCTGTTTGAGTCCTATGAGTATTTAAGTGGATCAAACAAATGGAGGAATAGACATCCCGCTTCTTGAATAACAAGCGGGAGTCATTGTTTCTCATGACGTTAGCTTCTGATTTAGGTAGATGCGGCGGTCTAAATCGAGGAGAGAAACAAACATCTCATTCTGCTCCTCAACCATAATTAGCCTTCATAATAGAGACGAGTCTATTAGTCACAGACATTCAGCAGGATTTTACATAATACAGCCTGCAGGAAGCACGAGCAAGCGCTACGATGGCATTATGCAACAAATTAGTGTTTGAAATAATAGTTGTACTTGAGACTGAGGCAGTAGACAATTCGATTGGATGTTCTCTGAAAAACGATAAACAAAACTGAGAGAGTGGACACAGCGGCTATTATGTAAATGATGTTTGAGCATCTGTGAATGTGTCTGGACTTCCCCTGGAGGAACTCATGGATAACACTGCAGGAAGGCCACAAAGAAAGAACTGAAGTGTTTGAAAGCAGCAGCAGAGGCCTGAGGTGTCGCCTGACTCCTTCGTGATGTCTCAAATGCGCAGCACGTGTGGGCGGAACGCTAACCCCCGGTCTAAGTGAATTACGAAAACAAAGAGACGCATGTCCGCTGCCGTGTTTGCTCTCTCTTCCTGGTGGACGTCTGTTTTGGTGTTTTAATTGAATTTGCTTCTTGCTTGCGTCCAGTGTGACGGAGACGAAAAAGACTAAACGATGATCTGATGTTCTTGGTTGTGCACTACGTGCCGTGCGCTGTAAATCAACCAGACGTTCAGAAGCAATGGATGCCAGCTTGCACACCCACAAAACGTACATGCAATTTCTTTCGTTATGTATGTGACTGTAGATGGAAAACTTTAAAAAACAGGAGGGGGAGGATGTGAAACTGACGAGAAAATACCAGCTGGCTTTTTATAAAATTAATGAAAATGTCAACAAAATAGTGCAACAGACCTGTTCGAAATCTGTAGAAATGAAGCGTCATGGCAGGGAACTTGCGTTCCAGTCACTTCCAGTCATTGTTTATTTAGAATGAAAATGAAAATGAGAAAGAGATTGTAAGAAAAAATATATCCAACAAATTCAATGTGATGTCAACTATAGTCAAACTTTCCTACTAGTGCTAGTCCTGCTGCCCATAAAGTGCCCAAGTAAGAAAAGTGAGTTAAGAAGTAAATCAAGAGAGTTATTTCAATAAATTATAAAATAATATTGAAACTAATCCAGTCCATTATATTTAGTAATTGTGCATTGTTGCCAACAAGATTGCCAATGTATCATGGAAGGCTGTATCCAAAATGTGAAACTGGGCATAGAAATGTGTGATTTAGGAGATTTGAGAGATCAAATGTTTAGGTAAATATAAATAAAACAACTTGCTAAACAGATAATATATTATTTTTATTGTAATTTACACTACTGTGCCAAGGTTGGGGTCTGTGGAAAACTGGAACAAGTCTCTTTTGCCTACCAAGACTGCATTTATTTGATAAAAAAGCAATTCTATATACAAATATTATTACAATTTAAGAAAATGTATACACTGCCAGTCAAAAGTTTTTGATGTTTTTTAAAGAAGTCTTTTCTGCTCACCAAGCCTGCATTTATTTGATCCGAAGTACAGCAAAAACAGTAAAAAACTGATTAAAATAACTTAAAATAACTCTTTTCTATTAGAATATATTTTAAAATGTAATTTATTCCTGTGATTTCAAAGCTTAATTTTTTAGCACCATTACTCCAGTCATATGATCCTTCAGAAATCGTTCTAATATTTTGATTTGCTGCTCAAAAAACCTTTATTATTATTATGTTGAAAACAGCTGAGTAGAATTTTTTTCAGGTTTCTTTGATGAATAGAAAGTTCAGAAGAACAGCGTTTATCTGAAATGGAAATCTTTTTCTAACATTATAAATGTCTTTATCATCACTTTTCATTAATTTAAAGCATTCTTGCTAAATAAAAGTATTAATTTCTATAATATTATAAATTATACTGACTCAAAGCTTTTGAACGGTATAGTGTATAATGTTACAAAAGCTTTTTATTTCAGATGAATGCTGATCTCTGGCCCTTTCTATTCATCAAAGATCCTAATCCTAAAAAAACAAACAAAAAAATGTACTCAACTGTAGGGATGCACCGATACCGATTTTATTATTTTTTTTTTTTTTTACTAGTGGGTGCAGGACACAGTTTATGATAATGTGATCTAAATACATTTTGGTTTGACTGTATCTGTTTGATAAATTAAGTTGACCAACTAACATTATACATATTCTTTTAGTTTCTGTACCCTATATTTTACAAATCTACTGGTAAATTTTAAAATATCGGTATGGGTACTCGGAATCGACAAGTACCAAAAACAAAAGTATCGGTATCGGGCGAGTACTGGAAAAAGTGGTATCGGTGCATCCCTACTCAACTGTTTAAAATACAGATAATAATAATAATAATAATAAATGTTTTTTTAACAGCAAATCAGCATATTGGAATGATTTCTGAAGTACCATGCGACACTGAAGACTGAAGTAATGATGCTGAAAATTTGGCTTTGATCACAGGAATAAATTTCATTTTAAAATATATTCAAATAGAAAACAGTTACTTTAAATAGTAAAAATATTTCAAAATGTGACTGTTTTTTCTGTACTTTGAATCAAATAAATGCAGGCTTGGTGGGCAGAAGAGACTTCTTTAAAAACAATAAAAATCTTACTGTTCAAAAACTTTTGACTGCTCAAAAACATTTATTTTTATTTTTAATCAATAATAAGATAATCATAATATTTTGTGAAAACTTCGGTATTTTTTTAATTTTTTATTTTTTGATGGATAGAAAGTTCAAAATAGCATATATTCAAAATAGAAATCTTCTGTAACATTATAAATATCTTTACTTACACTTTTGATGGATGTAGTGTGTACTTTTTAAATAAAATTTTAATTTCTTTTAAAAACATACGTTTACGGACCCCAAACTTTAAAGGAGTAGTGTATTTCATTTAATTTTTTTCCTTTCTTTTAAATCACTTTTTCAGACCAATGTTACTGTTGTGAAATGTATAATTGTAGAAAAAAATGTAATAATGCTGTGCCCACGTGTAGTGCCCACCCTTAGTTCTATCAGACATCAACAAGCACAGACGCTGACAGTAAGTGGGCAAACATTTAGATCAGTCCATGATCAAACTGTTGTGGTGAGTACGAATAAAAAAGAGCTTTCAGCTCTATGGAACCACATTTACGGCAAAGCGTGTCATCTTGGCCACTCAGGAAGTGGGCCTGAGTGTCTAGCTCAAAGCCAAAAAGATGAAGAAGAAGGGATAAGATGTTTATTACCTCTACAGTAGGTCTTGAGGGCATGTTTAAAAGGCAGAAGTTCCAAAGTCATTAAAGGATTAGTTAATCTAAAAATAAAAACACATTCCTGTGTGTTGTTACTTTTTCAGTAGAAAACAAAAACCGTTTATCCATTTCTTTCCATGCAATGACATTTCGCAGTTAACACAACTGACTCAAAGCTTTCAAATGACTTCAGAAGATTATATAATACTTTTAGTCATTTTAGCTACTGTAAACTGTCATTTAAAATAACAAAATCCACATGAAGACTTAAAGGAGAAGTCCACTTCCAGAACAACAATTTACAGATAATGTACTCACCCCCTTGTCATCCAAGATGTTCATGTCTTTCTTTCTTCAGTCGTAAAGAAATTATGTTTTTGGAGGAAAACATTTCAGCATTTTTCTCCATGTAATGGACTGATATGGTGCCCCAATTTCAAACTTCCAAAATGCGGATTCAAACGATCCCAAATGAGGTTGTAAACTATCCCAGCCAAGGAAGAAGGGTCTTATCAAGCGAAACGATGGGTTATTTTCATTTAAAAAAATACAATTTAAATACATTTTAACCTCTGCCTCAAGACAGTTAGCGTTTGTCAAAAAACTCTGACCGTATTTTCTCCCTCAACTCCAAAAATCATTTCAAAATCATCCTACATCGTTGCAGAAGTTCCAACACAGTCTTTGCAAAGTGAACATGCAAAGAAGATCAAACACCCTTAACAAAAAAGGTAAAACAGCGATATAGGACGATTTTGAAGTTGAGGGAGAAAATACGGTCAGAGTTTTTCGACATACCCTAACTGTCTTGAGCTAGATACACGGAGTTCAGGGAGAGTAAGACAAGATGAGCGTTTGACATTAAGAAGTATATAAATTGTATTATTTTTATGAATAGATAAGACCCTTCTTCCTCGGCTGGGATCGTTTACAACCGCATTTGGGATCGTTTGAAGCCGCATTTGGAAGTTCAAAATCTGGGCACCATATCAGTCCATTAAATGGAGAAAAATCTTGAAATGTTTTCCTCAAAAAACAATTTCTTTACGACTGAAGAAAGAAAGACATGAACATCTTGAATGACAAGGGGGTGAGTACATTACATGTGAACTGTGTATGGAGTTCCTGTAAAAAGCTTTTGTGCAAAAAAACTGCTGCTTCATAATGAACACATACAATGTGTTTACACTACAGCAGGTGTATTTTAAAAAAAAGTGCATGGTGCATGTCTTTCATAACCATGTTTCAAGGCAACAGAAAAGAAACTTGAGTTTCAGCAATGACACAGCTAGACTCTTCTCTCCCAGTCCAGTTGTTTCAAGTGTAAACAGGAAGCGTGTGGCACTTTGTGCAATAGGGGGGGAAGGGCAGAGAAAGCCAGAGCGCAGTCTTTCACGGCTGACTGAACAGCAAATGAAGTGTCCAACTAAAACGCAATAAAAAATGTGGTTTCACTTTTGTACATGCAGTCAATTGAGCTGTTAAGAGAACTGTCTTGTACAAAGCATATATATCATTAGCATCCAGCAATGCTGGATGATATTAATATTTGTTTGATTTGCAGAGTTTTAATGAATGTGAGTCTCTCGGCTCTCAGAAGTGGGTTAACGCTACTGTTTTCTTGATGCAAGACAGCTTTGGGGAGTGACAGATAGAGAGAGGAGGAAGGCCTGACAAAAGATAACATGAGAGAGGAGAGGGGGTGCAGAGAAGAAAAGGACAGAAAGAGAGAGAAAAGTAAGTGGTATGCAGGGAGTGCAACTTGAGCAGAGATGGGGGTGGGAGTTCGGTAGCAGATGAGAAGGAGCGTCTTTTGTTGGAGGGGAAAAAGCGCTGACTGACAACAGGCTACTGCCTACGTCTCACTGACTCGTTTGTTTATGCGTTTATTGATCGTAAACCTCGTTAGACTAAAGATGAGCGTGATAGTGCAACACCTATTTCACTATTACCATGAAACTGTGGTCAAGGAATTCCCAAAATTAGATATATTAGTGACAACATCACTATTACTCATACTTTGAGTAAATGATCTGAATAAACTTGCGGTCATATGAAAAAACTGGTACACTGTTAATAGTGTAGAGATTTATGAAGCTCTGGTCAGAAACAAGTCAGTTTCAAACCAAACAGCTTGCTGTTGGTCTACAAGGCAAATGTGTACGACCAGCTTGAACATGAGTGAAATCTGTGTGGGGAAATCGTTTGACTACACGAAACTCCAGATTGTACAGATTTCTTTTGGAATGAGTGCCTTTAAAGTCACAGTGAAACAGAAGTAGCATCATATAATTTCTTTTGTATTGTGACCTACACTTCTTCTGTAGTGGAACCTAGTATCGAAAAAGAAAAAAATGTACGACAGGAACTTCTATCAACTCCATCAATTGGTTGTTGATTAGGTTTTGAGATGTGGGTATTGCGCTCAACAACAAGGGCAGAAGAATGCATGCATGCAGGGTCGGGGTTTAAATAGACCACATGAGCTGAGAAATCCTTCATACATCACCAGAGATAGGTCTGTCGTTTCACCAAAAGACTGAGTTATTTTGATTAAAAATTGAGGACAAAGAACTAAAAAAATGAATGAATGATTCAAAATAAGATCAATAACATGTATTTAAAAAAACAGATTAACTCTTAAAGGGATAGTTCACCCAAAAATGGAAATTCTGTCATTAATTACTCACTCTCATGTCGTTCCAAACCCGTAAGACCTTCGTTCATCTTCGGAACACAAATTGGGCAGGTGTTTCTCTTCATCAGTCCAAAACAAGTGACTCACATGACTCTGGGGGGGTAAATAAAGGCCTCCTATAGTGAATCGATGCGTTTTTGTAAGAAAAATATCCATATCTAAAACTTAATAATCACTTTAATATATCTTGTTGTACCTGCGGGTGGATGATGTAGGACGTCGGCGTTGTGCATGCACTGGTGAGTCTCGTGAAAACCGTTTGTTTACAGGAGGAAAGAAAGTGAAGCTTCCTTACTTTAGCAAAGGAAAACCAGTCTTGGTTTATATCAAAATCCTCTGTCATTTTCCTTTCCTCAACTTCTAATTTGTGACCGTTGTTTTGTTTTGATTTCTCCACGGCATGTTTGTCATTTCTGCGCGGCGCATACGCAACATCGACGTATTATGTCATCTGCCTGGAGCTGCTTCCGAGTCTGAGTATTTATGCCTTTTTTTACCTAAATCACAGCAGCGTGCATCTATGAAGGATGTAGGCTGTGAAACATACACAACTGTTAGACATTTATGATTCATTTATAGCAGTGGCCATTTACTTCCACGTCTACAATCTGCCTTCTGATGAGGGGGTCCAAAACAGGACAGGAAATAGCCTGTAACTTCTAAATTATGTTTTTTGATGGAAAAAATCTTGATAACATTATAAGTGGACCTCAGGGAACAGTACAAAATAAAAAAACAAAGGCAGTGCATGACCCCTTTAAGCAATCATACAGTTTACATCCCCTCTTCAGAATCTGCAAAATGTAAGTTATTTTACCAAAAAGAGGGATCATACAAAATGCATGTTATTGTTTATTTAGTACTGACCTGAATAAGATATTTCACATAAAAGATATTTACAAAGTCCACAAGAGAAAATAATAGGTGAATTTATAAAAACAACCTCGTTCAAAAGTTTACATCCCCATGATTCTTAATACTGTGTTTTTACCTGAATGATCCACAGCTGTTTTTTTTTTTGTTGTTGTTGTTTAGTGATAGTTGTTCATGAGTCCCTTGTTTGTCCTGAACAGTTAAACTGCCCGCTGTTCTTCAGAAAAATCCATCAGGTCTCATAAATTCTTTGGTTTTCGAGCATTTTTGTGTATTTGAACCCTTTCCAACAATGACTGTATGATTTTGAGATCCATCTTTTCACACTGAGGACGACTGAGGGACTCAACTATTACAAAAGGTTCAAATGCTCACCGATGATCCAGAAGGAAAAAACAAGCATTAAGAGTCAGGGGGTGAAAACTTTTTGAATTTGAAGATCAGGGTAAATGTAACGTATTTTGTCTTCTAGAAGGCATGTAACTATCTTCAGTAGCCTCTGAAGAGCAGTAATATTTGAAAAAATATTTAGGCAAAATAAGAAAAATGTACACATCTTTATTCTGTTCAAAAGTTTTCACTTCCCTGCTCTTAATGCATCATTTTTGCTTTAAGAGCATCAGTGAGCATTTGAACCTTGTTCACAAAAATGCTGGAAGACCAAAGAATTTGTGGGACCTAAAGGATTTTTCTGAAAAACAGCAGGCAGTTTAACTGCTCAGGACAAACAAGGGACTCATGAAAACATCACTAAACAAAAAACGGAGCTGTGGATCATTCGGGTAAAAACACAGTATTAAGAATCATAGGGATGTAAACTTTTGAACGGGGCCATTTTTATGAATTCAGCTATTATTTTCCCATGTGCAATATATGTAAATATCTTTTATGTGAAATATCTTATTCAGGTCAGTACTAAATAAACAATAACATGCATTTTGTATGATCCCTCTTATTTTGGTAAAATAATTAACATTTCGAAGATTCTGAAAGGGGGATGTAAACTTTTGACCTCAACTGTACTAACAGAAAATGGAAAACAAATGCATATTCTTGATTCATAAAACTCTGGCTTGTAACTTGGCACTGTTTGAATGATACGTCAAGTTGAGCGCCTTAGCAAGAATAGGTGTGTTGTTACTTTTCTGAACAAAAACATTCCCTACGATTTATATTCTCAGAGGAACCTGAGCCATACCTAGGGACCAGAGTATCATATAATCACACAAAACACTCCAGCAATCATCTAACACCAACCTAGCAACCTCTCAAAACAACTTAATGTCACTGTGGCAAGTTTGGTGACACATTTCTCACATTTTCCTCATCTCATATTACTACGGTGATTATGACATGCAAAGTGCTGACAAGAGAACATGGAGAACAGCTCCTCTGGTTAGATTATCTCATATTAACTAGGCTAAGGTCTTTACAATGACGCATGTAACAATGATGAGAGGCAATGTTACACATGTACATATCATCATACGTGTCACGAAAAACCCTTCAGGGAGGGGTTTTCAAAAACTTAGTTCCATGTGTTTGTAGATATGTAAGCTCCAGTCATTAGCATGACATTAACATAAGTCTTTATCTGACCTCTGTCACTGACCAATGATTTGTTGTTCTCATGGGCTGATTGTGTATGAGGACTGTGAATTACAGGCGTTGACGCCACAACAATAGCACACACTCGCACACACATTCACACAAAGAAGCAGACTCCTTTGTTTGGAGCCAAGGTGATGTCCCAGGTGCAAATGATAGTTGTGTGTGTGACTTCTGTTGTAATTGCTGCCTGTTGGATTCTGCAGGATTACACTGAGGGTGTGATGGTGGCCGCAAAAATGCGTTTTGCAGAATTCGAGACATGCTAATTTCCATGGAGTTACTAGAGTATCAGTATGCAGGAAATGTGAATGGGTTACAAATATCGATTGGCACACAGAAGGTAGAAGTAATTCAAAGAGACGCTGAAAGATTTAGGGCAGTGACAAGAGGAGGAAGAAAAAACGTGAATCTGTGAAACCAAGAGAGAATCCAAAAATAGGTTTCTGGGCAGAATCCAGAGCTCCTTTGCATGAATACTTAACAGTATTGTCAGGCACAGAGAAAAATACAATGAACGAGTCTTTAACTAGTGAGGTCCGAACAATGTGCTAGTGAGAAGGACACATATGCTACACAGACTAACTCCTCAAAGCTTAAATGCTCATGAATAATTAGGGCATTCTCTTACAGAGCAGATGTCTTTTTTTGGACCGCACGTTGTCTGAAAGAAGCAGCGCCCGAAAGGACTGTGTGGACCGAAAGGACTGACCCCTCAACAATGAATGCTGACCATTACAACCACTGGGTTTGTGTGTGTTTCTCTCACATATACACCCTTGAGGGCTGCACCCAGGATAGGGGGGCAAGTATCTTTCAGCTCGGCATTCATTGTATCAGTGAGTCCATAAATTATTCACCAGCTCTCAAATATTGATATGGAAATCACCATCCACACAAGTGACGGCCCACATATAGACAGAGCGTGCTCCCATTCACTGTCTCTCTCTCTCATCTGGCATCGCTGCCTAGCGTTTTATTCACACAGCTCAAACGCTGTCCATTTAACACGTTTATGCTCGGCTGTACAGTCAAAGAGGATTATACAATCTCTAAAATTATAACATTAATCATTCGCAATCTATTTTCAGTACACCTGAAAAGCACTTCAGAACACATCCGCCTCAATTTTCTCCTCAATCTCATTAGAACAGATCATGATGTTGGTTTAACAAAGCAATGCAGCAGTACAGACGGAGGAGAAAAGGTTTTAATACAACAGTTTGCTGCTGTTGTGTAGTTTACTGTACAGTCCCAAGGACACTGAATACAGCAAAGAGAACATGAGTACATCGATACGTCACTTCAAAGGAAGTGCAGAGGAAAATTTACCTACTAATCATTGCAAAAAAGTACCTTAGTATTACTTCATGTAGTACCTCATGTAGTTCCAAATTTGTAAGACCTTTGTTCATCTTTCATACCTTTTGTGCGGAAAAAAATAAAATAACTTTATTCAACAATTCTTTCCCTCTTGCATCATTTTGGAGGGTTTGGAATGACATTAGTGTGTGTATATAATTAATTACAGAATTTTCATTTTTGGGTGAACTATTCCTTTAAGTGTAGTACTAAACTGCAATGACCATAATGACCATGGCTTTGTCCTAAATTGCATACTCCCTTAGTAAGTGCTTTTTCTGAATAAATACTTTGTGACTGTTTAAAATTATGTTGTAAATAGTATGAATGTGTGTAGCTTAAAAGTAATTAGGACATACTGTACATTCGTCAGGTTGTCATTGTTAGTTATGTCACTTCACTGCCCTTCACAAATTTTCTCCTATGGCTTTATGGGATATTAAGGTCCATTAGGTCAAAATGGTAGGTCAAGCAGGTCCTTTTTGCCTTATACTGTTTTATGAATACTGTTAATTCAGACATACTACTCTTTTATGTTTTTTTTGTGGGGAAAAACAACTTTGGAAGACGCACTGTTTTCATATTCATACTAATAACAACAAACATTTATTACTTCATTTGGGAGTTTTGAGTATGATAAATTATATTAGTATTACAGTCTAATTTAATATCTTTTCTATAAAGACAAATGGGTGTATTATATATTTATATGCATGAAAGTACCGTAATTAATACACTACATTGATTTACCCAACTATATTTTATCACCATACCCGAATCAGCCCGACTCCATTTGCGTCTGTGTTGACGTTACATGTTGTTCTGAATGAACGTGTGTTGGCAGGTAAAGTGAATTTCGTCAGATATTTCCTGTGAATGGGAAAGCCGCCAAATCGTGAGAGGAAATACTCTCCGAGTGAAAATAAGTGGGTCGCGCAAAAGTGTGAAAATGGTGCTGCGTTGGACAAACGTCAGACAACTGAAAAATACAAATTGGGTGGAAATGACTTTTACCTATTTCACGGATGACTTATCGCAAGTGTATAGCAGATCACAGCAGTGTTTCCTTTAACGCTTTTATTATTCCTCAAGCACGGCACAGGGGAAAAACACAGCGCGAATTATGTGCTGTACCGAATCACGAACACATGACTCTTGTGAATCGACTCTTTTAATTAATGATTTAAAACGACCCACAAACTCAATTTCACGAATCCTTTAGAAAAATTCTTCACTGAATGAACTCGCTGAATCCATCAGATTCAGCTGGCTACTGAATCAACATATGACTCTCTAAACTGTAAGTTTCTTGTCAGTGAATCTTTACTCTAAAACAGCCATATGGCTTCTCTACTGTGCCACATAGAAAAGAAAATCCTTTTTTTATCTGTATACCTCACATAATGTCTTGTAATTATGCTTTCTTTCAATAATGCAATGAATTGATAAGTAGGTTAAATGTGGTAGTTTAAAGGGGTCATCGGATGCTAAGTTCACTTTTTCATGTTGTTTGAACATTAATGTGTGTTGGCAGTGTATGTACAAATCTACCTTATAATGATAAAAATCCATGCAGTGGTTTTTAATTAATCTGTAAAAATAATATCCCCTTTTTCAAATCAAGCCATTCTCAGATGCCTGTCGTTGTGGCGTCACACCCGCAGAGGCCGCTCCCACGATAGTTGATTGACATGAGCGTCTCACCTCAGATCAGCTGCAACGGTCCACCCTCTTTGTTTCGATGCTGGAGCAGGGATGTAAGTTAGACAAGAATATCTCAGATTGAGCGATTGAGGTGTTGTGTTGCTAGATGTAATAATGAACATAATGGTCGTCATTTACTCCCGACATCTGAGCCGCTGAAGATGCAGTAGATTACGTTTGTGAAGGGAATGTGCCTCCCGATCTACATATATCCGTCTATGTTCGCGTGAATCATTCATGATCCAGCTTCATTTACAGCAGAAGTGAGTCTAAGGGATTTTTTATGAATCTTTGCGATCACCTTTCCTGATATTGTGCTAGTTAGCAAGTTTAGCGGCTAAACGCGGCTAAACACGACTGAATGCGGCTAAAGTAAACAGGCTCGTCACTCCACAGAGAGAAGAGAGGGGCGGGGCCAGCAGAGCTCATTTGCATTTAAAGCAGCCTCGACCAGAATGAGATAATTTTTGCAGAGCTTATTTTGGCATAGTCTCAGCCTCAGACGTCACGCCCACAAACGTTGGCTAAACGTCTGATGCATATGGTACACTTAACTGGAAACACTTCAGGAATGTCGAAGTCGTCATCTGATTGGTTGAATTTTATCGGATTTCCGGGGGACGCGAGTGTCGCGTTTATTTTCGGTCCGCCGGGAAACAAAGCGCAGACGTGTGATTGCAGAAGAAAAACTGTTGTGTTTACATGAGTGACAATGAGCATTTATCAAGATCAGCTAAACGTAGGATTCTCAAAAGTATGCGAGGTTCACGGCATAGACTCTTTAAGAGATGTCCAGGAGTTTTGTTTGAGGCACTTAGTGGAGACAAAAGGAGATATAATGCAGACGCCATTGTTGTTATACGTGCACGAACAGATCAATGACTTACTGCTTGTTTTCTTCTCCTTCTTTGATTTTCTATGCTGACTGACTTGTTGCACACCGGTCTGTTGTTGTGGGGACATTTCCACGCCCCGAAACGTGACGCTGAACGAAAGGAACTGTGATTGGTTGTTTGACATGTCGGTCAAACGGCCTTATGGGCGGGCCTTGGCCAAAGAAAGCTGCTATGAATTCCAGACCTTCAGCCATCAGTCTGAAGGTCTGGCTACGCGAGACTAATTTTGGCAAGGTAAAAAGGGTGTTGTTTTACACAACTATTGAGAATTTTTAACCAAAGTATATTATAGACTTTTCATTAAGACCCTGAAGAATCATATTAACTTGTGGAAAATGGGCATCCGATGACCCTTTTAAAGGATAAGTTCACTTGTCACTCATCCCCATGTCATACAAGATGTTCATGTCTTTCTTTCTTTCGTCAAAAAGAAATGAAGGTTTTTGAGGAAAACATTTCAGGATTTTTCTCCATATAGTGGACTTCAATGAGAGCCAACAGGTTGAAAGTCCAAATATACAGTTTCAGTGCATCCTCAAAGGGCTCTACACAATCCCAGCTGAGGAATAAGAGTCTTGTCAGGCGAAACACATGTTCATTTTCTAAAAAAAGAACAATTTATATACTTTTTAACCACAAATGCTCATCCTCCACTAGCTCGAATTCACACATCACGTAGTCATGTTGGAAAGGTCATGTGTGATGTTATCGGAAGTACCGACCCAGTTTTTACAAAGCGAAAGTCAAACGCTCTTTACAAAAAAGGTAAAGCAGTGATGTTGAATGACTTTGAAGTTGGAGGAGAAAATGAGACTTGATTTTTTTCGCCCTACCCTAACTTTTTGAACCAGAGTACATAGATAAATAACTAACCATGGATGACCTTTCTAATGTGATTGCGTAATGCGTGAAGATGAGCTAGTGCAAGATGAGCATTTGTGGTTAAAAAGGATAGAATTATTATTATTATTTTAATAAAATTACCGATTGTTTCACTAGACAAGACCCTTATTCCTTAGCTGGGATCATGTAGAGCCCTTCGAAACTGCATTAAACTGCAATTTGTTAATCTGTAATGTTTTCCTCAAAAACCTTAATATCTTTTCGACTGAAGAACGAAAGACCTGAACATCTTGGATGACATGGAGATATCTGGAAGTGAACAAATCCTTTAAGATGTATGGCTTACTGTTGTAAGGTGTAGTGTTTATTGAGTATTCAAAGAGCGTGTCTTATATATCGACTGAGGGAGATATTTACAGCAGAGACACATACAAACAAATAGTGGAGCGTTTGTGAAGGTTGACAAACATGTGTTTGTGCTGCAGTCGGGAGGTATCACATGGGCCACGGCTTACACATTACTGATTCTCCACACCATTCATCCAAACTGTGTGAAGGTCATCTGAGGAAATCATGTGACACTCAATATATTGATTTGGCCGTCAAGTATTCTTCAGAAGGACACTGACTTGAACACTCGAACAATGTACGGCTTAAGATCACAGACGCCATAAACATCTGTAGTCTAACTTTTAGTGATGCCTGTCTGGGAATCAAATGATATTTTTGAACATTTCCCTGATTGATTTTTCTCACCTGAATTATTGGCAAAGGTGTAGAAGCATTTATGGAATGTAGCCTCACTCAAGTCAGATTCAAAATTCATTAATTTTGTATGAGACAAGAACATCGCTTAAAGGAAGTCTCTTTCTGTCTCTATGTCTCGTCTTGTTCTACGAAAGGAAGTAACCGCCTGCTGTTTGTTTCCAAATCCTGTTGTGTGTGTGTGTTTATGAAAATCGAAACCTCAAACGTTTCAGCCCACCCCTTGACACAATGTTCAGAATTTAAACATTCTGCATTTCTTCCCTGCGCTAGAATGAGTAATTGTGCAACGTCGCAGGAAATAACTGTCAGGACAATGCATGGCCTACACACGCAACAACAAAACCAAAAACCCAAACTGAAGTCTGTGTTATTTAGCTGTGTCAATTTTTACAGCCAGACCAGAGGTTAAGTGAACTACCAGCTACATCCTGTTCCCAAAAGCTCCAGGAAACCCCAGCAGTACCAGCATGTCAACAAAGCTGCAGCTCATTTTGATGATAATGTCATCATTGTGCACATGGGGCTGAATGCTAATGAAGCATTATCCACTTTGATAGAGCTGAGGTAGATGTCTTTATCATTAGCGACTTCCATTGTCATATTCCACTGTCCATGCTGTCTTTGTCTTTTACTTTAGGCTCATTATAAAAGGAAAAACAGTGTTTCATAAGTAAAAACCATTAAGGGTGACTCAGTAAAAGTGCAAATAAAGAGATGCTTGCCTTTTAACATAATTACAAGTCAAATTTACTTTCTTTGAATCAGTGAAGTAATAGTTTTTGTCAAATGCGTAACAAGATGTACAAGGAACACATGATGATAAACATGTATTGCAGTAGGTCACAGTGTTCATATGCACTTCCTGTGATGCAAGAGTGGACACTCCAATGACAGAGCATGTAAAAAAACACAGTGTGGGCATTTACATTTATGACTAAAGAAACCAGTGATTGTGATGTGAATAACTATAAACTTTTAGATGACATATCACGAAAATCTGATTTTTTCATTTTTAAGTGCTATAATCAGTTCCCCAGTGCATCTACCAACCCAAAAAATGTGAAAAAGGATAACCCAGTAACTTTATTTTGGCACGCTTTTTTCTGCCAGCTTGTGAAAAAACAAGCTAGTTAGATTTCACTCCTCCCGTGACGTAGTAAAGGGATCTTATAGTATGACTACACGTTTCCACCTACGGCAGCTTAGTTTAGTTTTCGCAAGTGACAATGGTGTACCAGTTCTAACGCAATGGCAAAATTGTTCTTTCGTTGGCTTCACAGATGTTTACAAAACACTATTTAGAGTCCCAGGCTCAGAGGAGACAAGAGAGCAGTGGATTAATTGATTTATTTACTGTATATTACGCCAATGCCATATAGATTTAATATTAACATGTAATTTCTTTCTCAGCTGTTTAACTTCACAGTCATACCTGACTGTTTTTGTAACTCCTGTGTTTTAAACATAAACTTTACTTTATACTTTGTGTATTTGACAGTTTAAGCGCAATAAGACATGAAAGAGAACTTAGTTTAGTACTCACATGCCATGTGACAGCAGCTTTCTGTGTGCGTATTTTGAATGTATGCGTTTAGAAAACCGTATATCAGAAGTTTAAACTAAAATGGATTCATGAGTTCGCCTGCCCATGGTAAAACAAACTTGGCTTACTGTCCTTAATGGAGGCTTGAACCCGAGGCTCGGCTTGAGCGCCGAGTTCAACCCCCCATTGCGATATTACCTAGAGGGAGAATAACAGAAATAGAGGAGGAGGAGGGGAGGTGGAGAGATGCCGGAAGAACTGAGGCTGGGATGGTGTAATGAGAGCTGCTTATATAGGCTCATAATGATGATTGACAGGACTGAATGATTAGGCGCCTCCCGAACCTATGTTTGGAACTTCATTTAAAACGCATGATTTTCATGCATTTTCAAAATGATATAATAAATGATCTGTGGCTTTTTTTTGAGCTGAAGCTTAATAGACACATTCTGGGGATACCTGAGACTTTTTCATCTTGTAAAAAGGGACATAATAGGTCTCCTTTAAAGTTTCTATACTGTCACTAATGTGAACGCAAGTTTAATTTTGTGTGTTTTTACGTTCCGATATGTGTCAGATCACAATTTATAATGCAACATAAGCATGTGCTTCACTGTAAATATTTTTTTTACTCAGTGTTAATATACTTGTTTTTTTTAACTGTATCAAAATGAAGTGAGTTTATGCTTAAAATAAGAAAAATGTAGTTTCTCTTTTATAGATACTTATAATTGTAAACAACAATAATACTAAGTAAGAAAATCATTTAACTGTGTCGACAAAAGGGCAATATGGTGAATTTTAGGACAAATTCTTCCTCTACGACTCTTTCAGGTCAACTACTGTCAGTTTGAAAAGAGTCTCACTAAGCGGGTTAGTTAAACTGTCAACACGTTTATAGTTAGCTGCTTGAATGATAACACATTTTTAAAGTTGGCATTAAAAGAAACTTTACCCTGTCTATTTTATAAATGCATGTTATGTCCATTTTTTTTTTTTTGACCTTGTCATTTTGAATTAAAATGTCAAATTACTGTTAATGCGCTGGTTACTACAAGCTTGTATTGAAACTGACTTCATTGCTGAGTATAATGGCTACGTATTAAAATCCAACTAACAAATGATGGATAGAAGAACCTGCCCTACACTATTTTCTTTTTTAATAAGCCACACTTTAAAAAAACAGAAGTATCTGTCACTACTTCCATTTTATTGCGACTTCATTGTAGCTCTGTCTCTATAGTGACAAGCTAACTCTATCATGGTAAGCTCAATGAGGAAAAACCCATCAGAGACGTTGACAAAATACATATTTGTATTTAATTTAAACTGAATGAATTAAATTAAATGAATTTAATATTTTTTGAAAGAACATATAGGCTCCAAAAAGTATTTAAAAAACCGAGCAGCATCAGCAAAATGCTAGACCTTTTCTTAAAACTTTTTTCACTTACTTTTAACCAGCTGGTCCCAAGGTCATGTTTAGTGGATGTATGAAGTCATTTCCTCTTAAGTTCATACAGGTGTCCTAGAAAAGTAACCAAAGGTTTGTTTATCCTATTAACTATAGACACATTCCACCAACATTTGGCAACCACATGTTTTTTGTCTTAATTCTGAACAAAATCTGATTTATTTTGAAACCTGTTTTTGCATGCAAGTATGTCATACATGGTTTGATACCTTGTTATGTAATGACATTCATACACAAGAAGACCAAAATACTAATTACATTTTTTTTTTGCCCTTCAGTGTGTCCTGTTACATTCTCTAGCCTTGTGTCACTCCACAGTACTGGAAGTGAAACCCTGCTGGTGGCACCGGCCATCTCCCCCCACAGTTTCCTAGCAAAGGATGACAACAACAGCAGCGTGGGTGAGTGGAATAACAGGATACAAACTTTGCACTTGTGGGCAGTGCACAGAGTTGACTCAACATCCAGCGTGAGCTTTGGTCACATTCAGCTGAGATTTGGGCAACTTGTGGCACAAACACTTGCATGTTTTTGCAGTCGCACATACAGTCACACTGAGTAAAGGTGGAGGGGTTGAGATGTTTTCTAGCGTGTTTTTCTCTTGTTGAGTCTGCGTGCTATTTTGTCTGGTGAGGGGATTTGCTATGTGTGGCATTGCAAAACAACACAGGGATTTCTTAATACATGTGTGAGAATGTGTAGGAGTGCATGACAGGGTGTGCTTGTTTTTCATGAGGCTCAAGGTCTTTGATTATTTCTGATAACAACTGCTGTGACATCATTGAAGCAGATAAAACATGACATCATTAGATCATATGAGCATAATAATGTAATCTAATAGCAGACACAAAAACAAAGCCATGACGTCAATTTAAAAAAAATCCCCTTAAAATAGACCTGTACAAGTATGGATTCTTTCTTTGACACAAAACAGGCTATATTGTGTAGCAAGATGTCTGTTCTCAATAAATCGCAACAATAGCCACCCACAATTTCAGTGGCCTTGGTTCCACAAGTATTTTTCCTATTCATTTTCAGCATTGACATTTAAAAAAAAAAAAAAGAAAAAGATTTTACATGAATAAATATATGCCTTGAACTGAATCAAACCAAAATAACCAGCTCTGAAATTAATCATATTTCTGATTAGAAACACAAACTGGAAAAAATACAATATGACTATTTTGTACACTTATAAAATAGTATACAGTAGTCAACATTTGAAGTGGATCAAAACCTTCCATCAAAGTTGTCCTAAAACCAAAACAATGCCTGTTCTTGTCTTAGAACAACTTTGATGAACTTTTTTGATCCACTTCAAATGTTGACTACTATATATGTGTTGTATTTAATATTTTACTATTATATTAGGCAATATCACAGCTACGAGTGTGTTTATTTATACAACAGTTCGACGGCACAAGTGTATGTAAGTACATAAGAAACAACAACGGAGTGTCTTTAAAAACCCTCTTTGGTTTCCGCCACAGATTCAAATCTCAGTATGACAGTTTAACAGTCCAAGCCTCTGTACTAATTCAAAAACGTCACTTTAGAACTAGTAACGAAGGAACGTTGAATTGCTTCATTAAAAGCGTATTGTATTACTGTATTAAAAGCAGAGTATTATGTGTAGTAGAGTATTATGAGAGCATAGGCAGAGCGTGTGTAAGGCTGGGCAAAGCTTAGCCTTGCCCTGGCCATGGGGACTTGGGGCAAAAAGATGCCACTAAATTGCACAAAAATGCCTCTGCACAAAGTCAAAATGAATAGAAAGTGTCAATTGCGGCATTAAATTAAGATCTGCTCATGTTGATATTACTGGAATAGTCCAAGCTTCTGTTACTAATTCAAAAACGTCACTTTAGAACTAGTAACAAAAGAAAGGTTGAATTGTTTCATTAAAAGCTTATTGTATTACTGTATTAAAAGCAGAGTATTATGTGTAGTGGAGTATTATGAGAACATAGGCAGAGCGTTTGTAAGGCTGGGCAAGGCTTAGGGACTTGGGGGCAAAAAATGCCACTAAATTGCACAAAAATGCCTCTGCACAAAGTAAAAATGAATAGAAAGTGTCAATTGCGGCATTAAATTAAGATCTGCTCATGTTGCATAATTCACCTAATAAATTTAGGTGTTTTTATAGTGTTGCACCATATAACCAGAATTCAGAAATAACACAGAATTCTGTTGAGCTTAGGAATGCAATGGCCAATCAGAGGCTTTAGATGAGTCATTGCTGAAACTCATTGGTAATGTTGAGTGCACGCAACTCTTGAATTCTCAGCAGAAAGAGATTCATTTCACAGTGTAGACAGTTTCAGTGATTATAACGATAAGTTTGCTTTTTGACTCGCAACAGATCAAAGTTAGTGATAATGTCGCTTTCTGTATATAATTTATTCACTGTTTAAATGACCATGGAAAAAAACATTATAATTATCCATTTTTAATGTTTTTATTAAATTGTAATCACGTTAAATACAAATTCAGTCGCATTAAAAATATTTTATTAGCCTACATGACACCCATGTCTGGTTCTTTCCTAAAAAGAGGAGTTTATGATGTTTGTAGATGATGCCAATGTATGAGAGAGAAATGGTCTAACCGAGTGTTATTACCTGCATCTGATACAGCATTCATTCTTCAGCTCAGTCTCATATTCGCAATAAAACATTAGTTTGAATGTCCGCTGAGAAAAACTATCCTTTCAACTGTTAAGGATGACTTCCAATGCTCAGTGCATTTGTTGGCTGCGTCTTACAAGGTGTTGTTAAAAGTAAAACAGCTTCCTTGTTTACAACCCTGTTTCAGTCTCTTTCAATATGTAAGTCTCTTGTCACCATCTAATGTAACTAAAATCACCATCATTATTAAACAGTACTATTATTTATATAAAATATAACTCCAAGCAGTGATTTTCAAGGTTCAAGTGCTTTAAGGCATTTAAGCACATATGAAAAAAGACATTATTTAGCAAACTTGTAAGCACCTAAATCAATAATTTAAAAAAGTGTTTTTTAATGGTTATGACTGTTATAACACCAGCTGTGGTCTGATCTTAATAATTTGCATGCTTGTGTAGAATCACCTGTCGCATGTGCTCACCAGGTTTCGTGAAGTTTTGAGTTTCCCTTTAGGCTTTATAGGATTTTGGGTCAATTCTGACAGGTCCCTTTCCAATATGACCCCATTATAGCTTCCCAAAGGGTTAATTTAAACTTTTTTTTGAAATGTTTGACCTAGACTCAAAAATCTGTCCTAGAGAGTCCAGAGAATTGTATTGCAGTGTTTTTTTTCCAGAAAACCTAGAACTAGTTTGCAAAAGTAAGTTTGTTACATCTTCTCAATCATTTAACAAACGATTTGATTGACAGCAGTGGTTCTAGAGGCAAAGTTGTCTGGAATGAGGAGTTCTATCATATGATAGGAATATTGTGTGTATGTGTGGAAAAACTGTGCAACGTACAATTGCTAATGCCCTCGAAAAATGTGATGTCGCCCCCCAGTGGCTGATTTCTTTCAAATTTCTCTCAGACCTTTGGGGCCTTGAGTCGAACAGGCCCATTGAGTTTCTCTCCAATCAGCCTCCATTAACCGTCTAACAGGTGCTCAAATTTCGTTGGCCAATGGTGGCCATGTTTTTTAACATTCACAAATGTCCTTATAGACACTTGTGGCACTTCGGACCAAGAGAGTGCACACCAATTTTCATGTTGACAGGACAAATAATTGCATAGGTATGGTCATTTTTATGTTTTCATTTTTGCCTCTTATAGCGCCACCAAGTGGCCAAGCTCCACATTTTTTTCCTGTCACCTCAGATTGAGCTTGTACATAAGTGTTCTGAGTTTGGTAAAGATATCTCATTCGGTTCAGGAGATTTAGGCATTTTCTAAAAGTGGCCCCGCCCCTTTCGAATGTTTTGCCGTCCCTTTGCGACGGTGAGTTGAAAGTTCAACCTTTTTTTATAAATTATTGATATTTGCTCTCCAGAGAATCTTCCAGTAGGTTTTTCAAAAAATCCAAAATATGCGTAAATCTCACGATCGAATCCGAGGCATGTGTTTTGTCCTGCATGGTTAAAGTTCTGATATCACTAGAATATTGCACTCCTCTCAGCCAATCAGATTCGAGGACCAAAAAGAACTGTTGTACATTTTTAAGTATATATATATATCACAATTCAGGGCTCATGGTAGTGTTAAAAGTTTTTTATGTTATCACTATGGTTTTCTACTTGGAGAAAGTGAATGTGACTTTACATTGGGGAACCCTTCATTATAGATTATACACAAGTCTCTTCATAAAAGAGCATAGTTGTGGTGTGCTGTTCAAGACAACATCTCAGGTTGAGTTACAGCAGGGGTTGGTTTGTTGGCAGCAGTGAATGCGTCTCACGAGGTGTTGTGTGTCTGTTTTGGTTCGCATGCACGTGCGTGTACGAGGACCGATTGGCTCGCGGTCGTGTGCTCTTGCTCTGCGAACTCTGTTTGTGCCTTGGATTTATTTATACCAGAAGAACTAGGCCCTTGACGTGGCCATAACAGATTTGTTTGCAGACCGTTTTGACTGCGTGTGTGTGTTGCACTGACACCCCTCTGCCGGCTCATCCTGACATCTGTGAGTCAATTAGCTGTCTAAAGAGAAAACATCCCCCCTCTCCACCTTGCACACACACACACATATACACACAACGAGGCCAAGCTGCACAGCCGGCCCGCCCCTGAGAGTCTGTGTGTGTGAACACAGGCCGGTGTGCTCTGGTGGGGGAGGGGTGGGTGTATATTAGTGGGGGAGGGTAATGGGGTTGGGTGTCAAGAATGTGGCTCTTGGCTTGTTCTTTTGTATGTTGGGTGTTTTTGTGTGTTTTAGTGAAACAGTACAGGGAGCTTACATTCTTGCAACTTGAGCATGAATAAGCACAAGTGCCAGATGCCATTTAAGCCTAATTTTTTATTTTATTTTATATTGTTAAACATTTTAATGTAATTTAATTTATTTTATTTTTAAATAAATTTAAATGTTATTTTAAATGTTTTTTTTGTTTTAAATGTTATTTAAAAAAAAAAAATACAATTTTATTTTTTATTTTCATTATTTTCATTTAATGGTAATTTAATTTAATTATTGTATTTTCCACAAATCCTCAATATCCCATTCAAGCCCAAATTTGTTATTTTATTTTATACTTTGAACCTTTTAATTATTTTATTTTTATTTTATTTGAAATATTATTTACACATTTTTTTTTAGATTCATTTAATTTTCATTTAATTACATTTTTTTAATTTTCCACAAATTCTCAATATTCCATTTAAGCCTAATTTTTTTTTACATTTTTATTTTAATTATTATTTTTTTTTTTACATTTTAAATATTATTTTAATTTTATTTTATATTTCTTAACATATTTAATTTAATTTATTTTAAGTATTATTTACCATTTTGTTTTAGATTTCATTTAATTTTATTTAATTACTTTTTATTTTTTATTTTTTTTTTTTTTTCACAAACCATCAATATGCCATTTAAGCCTATTTAATTTAATTTAATTTAATTTTACATTACATTTTTTAACTTTTTTTTTTTTTTTTTCACAAATCCTCAATATGCCATTTAAGCCTATTTTGTTTTATTTTATTTTTTATTATATATTATATTATATTATTATTTTTTTTAATCCAATTTTATTTTGTTTAATTTTTTATTTTATTTTAAATATTATTTACATTTTTTTTTTAGATTTCATTTTATTTTATTTTATTTTATTGTTATTTTATTTATTTATTTATTTATTTTTCTCAATATGCCATTTAATACTACATTATTGTTCCAGATATTTGGGAGTGAGTTCATCCCTCATGCCTTAAAATAGAATCCCAATAATTACTCATACAGTCTGTTTGTGGACAAGGTTGCAACAGACATTGGGACAGAAAGGGACTGTCTCACCTAAGACACCATTATGGAACAATAGATTGCTTCCAAAATGTTTTCAGGATAACTATTTTAAAATATGGACTGACAAAGGAATATCTCGTCTGGAACAGTGGTTTGAAGATGAAATACTAATGTCTTTTGAACAGCTTAAATCCAAATACAATTTAGACAATAAGGAGTTTTTTAGGTACTTGCAATTGCGAGATTTTCTAAAAGTTAAAACCCAACTAAAACTACTGAGTTTAACACAACTGAAGCAAAATAATCTCTAGAGTATATACTTCTTTTCTGATAAATAAACCATTGACTGTATTAGACAAATCAAAAGTGAGATGGGAACATGATTTAGACACTAGCATTGAAGGAGAAACATGGGGTTAAGTGTGTAAGGATGGTGTTACATCATACTTGAATTCTAGATATAGAATAATTCAATGTATCTTCCTTCATCAACTGTATATCACACCATCAAAACTTCATAAGTTTAATAAAAAAAATTCACCTCTTTGCTTTAGATGTGATGTGGAGGAAGGAACTATTTTACACTCCACATGGACCTGCCCTCTAGTTCAGGAATTTTGGCAAAAAGTATGTAACTTTATTTCTGATATCCATGGAGTCAGTTTTCCAATAGACCCAGAGGTATGTTTATTGGGTAATTACACCAACTCCAATATTACGCAGGATCATTCCATAAGACTTACAGAAATATTATTAATAATTGCTAAGAAGTGCATTGCAATGAAGTGGAAATCAGATACTGTTATTCCCATAAGTCTATGGTTATCGGAGGTTAATAGCTGTGTAACCCTGGAAAAATTAATATACTGGTTAAGAAATGAAAGTAAAGTATTTCCTAAAATTTGGCAACCCCTTTTCCGTTATATGGAAGAAACTTCAATAGACCGGATGGACTCTGTTTTGGAGTAAGGTTTTGCACTGTAATAACTATGATATCCTGTATCATTCCATTCTTTTTTTTCTTCTTCTTGTCTTGTATTGTCTTGTCTTGTGTAACAAGTTATGTAAGATTTGTGTTTTGTAATTCTTGTTTATGTTACAGTTCAAAAGCAAAAATAAAATATAAAAAATATTTTATTGTATTTTATTCTCCACAAATCCTCAATATGCCATTTAATCCTGTTGTTTTTTTTTTTTTTACATTTTTACTTTATTTTATTTTTATTTGCTTTTAATGTTATTATTTTTAATTACATTTTTTTTATTTCAAATATTATTTACAATTTTATTTTTTTTAATTTCATTTAATTTTATGATTTTTTTTATTTTTCACAAATCCCTAATATGCCATTTAAGCTATTTGTTTTTACATTTTTATTATAATTTATTTTTAATTTTTTACATTTTAAATATTATTTACCATTTTATGTTTAAGACTTCATTTTAATTTTAATTCATTTAATTACTTTTTTTATTTTCCACAAATTCTCAATATGCCACCATGTAAGCCTATTTTTCATTTTATTTATTTATTTATTTATTTTACATTTTTATTTTGTTAGTTTTTTATTTTTCACAAATCCTCAATATGCCATTTAAGCCTATTTAATTTAATTTAATTTAATATTATATTTTTTAACATTTTTATTTTATTTTAATTTATTTTTGAGTTTTAAATCCATTTTTTCACAAATCCTCAATATGCCATTTGAGCCTGTTTTGTTTTATTTTATATTTTATATTATATATTATATTTCTTATTTTTTATTTTATTTTAAATCCAATTATATTATATTATTTTTTTTTATATTATTTACAATTTAATTTTTTAGATTTTATTTTATTTGATTTGATTTTATTGTTATTTTTTATTTTTTACAAATTCTCAATATGCCATTTAAGCCTATTTGATTGTCCCAGCCTAATTTTTATTTATTTATTTTTTACATTTTTATTTTAATTTTTTAAAATATTATTTACAATTTAATTTTTAATTTAATTACTGTTTTATTTTCCACTAATCCTTAATATGCCATTTAAGCCTGTTTATTATATTTTATATTTTATTTTATTTTTTAATTTAATTTAATTACTTTTATTTTCAACAAGTCAATAGGCAGCAATAGGCAGTTTCAGCCTTGAAAAGAGCACCTTGCAACTTCTGAACACTTCATTGGGCCTGTTTGGTAATTTTGTGTGTCTTGTATTTCAGTTAGTCAGCCTCAATTAGTGTTTTAGTCTGGTGGTTTCTCATCCATGATTACTCACTGTAATGTGAACTGTGAGGCTCTTAAGCATCGTTATGCTGACATATTTCCATTTGGGAGGAGTAAAGTTTACATATGACCAACCAGATGACTCACAAGTGTAAATGCATCTGGTTGTCTCTCAACCACCTCCTGAGGCATGGACGTCTGCATTTACACTGGGTCTTATTTCAATTGGATAGTTAGAGAAAATGTAAACACCCCCCTCAGATCCTCTGGATTCCAAACCCAAGCAAACTTCTGCACACACGCATACATCTGAAAACACACGCGTGTGTCTTTGTCTCTCAGCTCAGCGTGTGGTTTCCAGCTCGTCTCTGATGCGTCCCACATTCTTCGAAGCGTCCCCGATGCCCTCTGCATCCTAAGGCTCTGCTATGGAAATACGCCTCAGTCTCCCCGCTAATTATTAAAGAAGCAGCACCTCATTAACTGGGCTAGGGGATAATAAAAGATTCATGCAGCATTCTTAGCGTCGCTGCACGCTCAGCTCTTCCCTCGCTCTCTCCCACCTCGTCTCGTCTCCCGAGGATTCTCACGCAAGATACTTATCTGTTATCCATACAGGTCCCTTTCACTCTCTCAGTTTATTCAGGCTGCCAGCCATCTTGTGTCATGGCTGCATGCCAAGTGCCTTCAGATCGGAGATTGGAAAATGATTTACTAAGCGAAAGTGAAAGTGCATTTAAATATCCTAAACGTCAGTCAATTATAATGCGAGATTGAAATCACAGGCATAGGAAAATAACATCTATGTAATTGTTAATTATTTTTATGGTGTTAGGTAGGGTTTCCCAGTGGTGTGGTGGTTTCGATGTTTTGGAACTTGCGATAACACAATGGGTAGATATGGCCGTTTTCAAATGTCAACAAACAATGGCTGAATTAAAATGTCACCACTGTGCTCCATTACATCCCATATGCAAATACTCTCTTTTCTAGCCCAAAACCCCAGTAATGAAATTCCTGTGGAAAATACCCACAGTTAATAATTCCTGAATGACACAAATGACTGGAGATTCACAAACATTTAAAGATTACATCCAGCACTCGCTGATAAGAGCATTTCTTGTCATCTTTTGAATAAACATGACACTCACAGAGACATCGTAGCATTGGTGAGTGAGTACGGGAGTTTCCGCGGCAAGGAATCACTGCCTAGTTCCTCCTAACGTAAAAAGTCACTCATTTACTTTCTATTTCTTGTAATTGTGGTTCTCTTTTATGAAACAGTACAAACCTAGTTTTTATTTGGAACCTACTAATATGACACAATTCCCAAATCCATTCCCAAACCATATTTAAAAGTTAATACTTTTTTTTTTTTAATTTTATTTATTTAAATAAAATAAAGGACATTTTATTTTATTTTATTTTACTTATCTTTTTTTTTTTTTACAAATGCAAGTTTGTATCTCACAATTCTGGCTTTTTCTCTCGCAATTATGAGTTTATATTATGCAATACTGACTTTATAACTCACAGTTATCTCATAATTCCAATTCCAAAAGAAGTCAGAACTGTATGATGTAAACTCGCAATTGTGAGAAAAATAGTCTTGTGAAGTCACAGTTACCTTTTTTTTAAATTTTAATTCAGTGGCAGAAACAGGCATTTTATTTTATTTTATTTTATTTTATTTTATTTTATTTTATTTTATTTTATTTTATTTTATTTTATTTTATTTTATTTTATTTTATTTTATTTTATTTTATTTTATTTTATTTTATTTTATTCCTAAAATCATATTCCTAAAATCAATTTCCAAACAATATTTACTTTTTTTTTAAACAACCATTACTTGGAAAGTCTATCAAAGTCTACTAAAGGTACTTTGTACCTGAAAGTTTCATTATTTTATTTTATTTTCAATGTTAATGACAAACTTAAAATCAATTTCCAAACAATATTTACTTTTTGGTGAAACAACATTACTTGGAAAGTCTATCAAAGTCTACTATGGGTAGTTTGTACCTGAAAGTTTAATTATTTTATTTTATTTTCAATTGTTAATGGCAAACATAATATTAATTCCCAAACAATATTTACTTATTATTGAAACAACCATTACTTTTATTTTATTTTATTTTATTTTAATAATAACATTCTTAAAATCAATTCCCAAACAATATTTACTTATTGTTGAAACAACCATTACTTGGAAAGTCTATCAAAGTCTGAAAGTTTATTTTTATTTTATTTTAATATTTTATTTTATTTCATTTACAATTGTTAATGACACACTTAAAATAAAATTCCAAACAATATTTACTTATTGCTGAAGCAGCCATTACTTGAAAAATCTATCAAAGTCTACTAAATGCAATTTGTACCTGAAAGTTTATTTTGATTTTATTTCAATATTATTTTAATATTTTTAGTTTATTTTATATTGCAGTTGTTAAAATGACAAACATTAAATCAGTTACCAAACTATACTTATTGGTGAAACAAGTGTTAATTTTAGATGTTTTTGATAAACAAATGCAGGTATAATAAGGTCCATTCTTAAGTGCAATTTGTACCTCAACTATTATTTTATTTTATTTTATTTTTTTACCAAAAGCGTTCTGTGTCAATATTGCATACATTGTATTGCATTACTATTATTAATACAGGTTGTTTAATATGTAGTCACTTTAATTGGTGAGCATTTATGGGTTGCTGCAGAGCTTTTGGATATTTTGTAATAAAAGTCCTGTACTGACTTCTGCCTTGTTTCCACAGAACGAGAACTGATGGATAGCCTTGTCTTCATAACACCCAACCAATCAAGACTTTCAGTACCTTGTCATGGACAACAGTGGAGTAAACCGTGATTTACTAACATTGGAAACTGAATCTCAGCGCTGAGTTGTATTTCTGAACAGGTACAGTATAGACCATGTGCAGTACATTTCAATTTAATATAATATTGTAGTATTTTTATCTGCAGCAAGATGTCATTGACTTCGGTTAATCCAGTGAAGTTCATTTAGTTTCATTTGCAGGGCTGCTTTCAACAGGATGTGGCACTGTCTAAAAGGGGTTTAGAGAAGTCAAACGCTGCTCTCGCTCCCTGAAACAAGACCCTCTCGTGCAAAAGTGAAAGACTCTTCCTTAGTGGCCGTGTATCCACCCACTGTCCTCTCCCATGGCCCTGACTCACCATGTCCTGCATCCTCCACTTCCCAGCGATGGGGCGTTCTGTTAACCAAGAGGAAGCACTGTGTGTATTTATAGACATTTCTCGTATGAGAAGTCTGAACAATAACAAACCCCCACCCCCACAGCCACTTCACCACCACAACACAAAATAAGGGGTGGAGAGGGGGGGTGCAGATAGAATCAAACTTTAGTTTCGCTGTTCGATGATGACAGGAAAATAAAACTGAGAGCACTGCAGCATAGTTACAGTTCACAAGGTGGTTTTGACAGCTAACATAGAATTGGGTGATTTCAGTGTGACAGTAATCAGGGAAAAACTTGGGTTACAATGCTGTTTTGGTGCCTGTGTTTTTAGCTCAATTTATCTTACATCAAATAAACTCAATTACATATCAACCACTGGTTATATGGTCAGTGAAAAACATAAAAAATTAATACATGTTCTCTTTTGAACACTCCTTATGAATCCACTTTGTTGTCTTGTGACTTTTTAAAACTTTTATAGGCACAAATCATTTTTTTGACAACTGTTGTTGCTTTAACTTAAAAAAAAGTGTTTGTGCTGCCTTAACATTTTAAGTTTAGTCAGTTTGAAATCTTGTACTGAGTGGCAGCTTATTTGAATTGACTAAACTTAAAATTTAAAGAATTACTTTTTTAAGCTGAAACTATTTAACCTAGCATGAAAAGAAGGTTTAAACATATTAAATATCTGTATCCTCCCAGATTCTGTCCTGTCACACCTCAGAGGTCCTGACATTCTCAACAGTATAGAAACATTAAAATATAATTTTTGGTATTTTTGTATTCAAAAATGTTGTTTCCGCCACTCAATGGAATTTTTTTTTATCTTGCAATTCTGACGAAACTCGCAACTGTGAGAAAAAAGTCTGAATCGCATGATAAAAAATTCTGCAAGTTTCTATCTTGCAATTCAGACTTATTTTTCAAAATTCAGAGTTTTTATTTCACAATTCTGACTTTTCTCACAAATGCAAGTTTCTATCTCGCAATTCTGACTTTTTTACTTGAAATTGTGAGTTTCATCTTGCAATTATGACTTTTTTTCTCAGAATTGCGTGTTATAAACTCAAACTTGCGAGGTAAAAACTTGCATTTCTGACTTTTTCGCAATTGCGAGTTTTATCTCACAATTCTGATTTTTTTACTTGAAATTGTGAGTTTCATCTTGCAATTATGACTTTTTTTCTCAGAATTGCGTGTTATAAACTCAAACTTGCGAGGTCAGAATAGCAAGATAAAAACTTGCAATTCTGACTTTTTCACAATTGCGAGTTTTTATCTCGCAATTCTGACTTTGCTCTCACAAATGCAAGTTCCTGTCTTGCAATTTTGCAATTTTTTTTTGAAATTGGAAGTTTATATATTGCAATTCAGACTTTTGTCTTACAATTGTCAGTAACAGTTTCGTCTTGCAATTATGACTTTTTTTCTCACAAAAGCAAGTTTTTCTCTCGCAATTCTGACTTTTTTTCTCACAATTGTGAGTTTCGTCTTGCAATTAACACTTTTTGTCTCAGAATTGTTATAAACTCACACTTGCAAGTTATTTAGTCAGAATAGCAGGATATAAACTCACAATTGTAAAAATAACTTTTTTCGCAATTGCAAGTTTTTCTTGCAATTCTGACTTTATCTCGCAATCCATCATCTTTTTTCGTCTTGTTTTTTTCTTAGAATTGTAAGTTATAAACACACTCGCGAGTTATAAAGTCAGAATAATGGCATATAAACTCGCAATTGTAAGAAATAAATTCAGAATTGCAAGACAAAAACGGACTTTTTTCTCACAATTGTGAGTTTCGTCATGCAATTAACACTTTTTGTCTCAGAATTGCATTATAAATGTACACTTGCGAGTTATAAAGTCAGAATAGCAGGATATAAACTCGCAATTGTGAGAAATAAATTCAGAATTGCGATTGCAGTTCTGATTTTTTTCTCGCAACTCAATTCGCAAGAATTGCGTGATATAATAGCAGGATCAGAATTGCAAGATAAAAACTCGCAATTCTGACCTTTTCTCACAATTGCTTGTTATAACTTGTTATAAACTCACTTGCGAGTTATAAAGTCAGAATAGCAAGATATAAACTCAGTCTGAATCGCATGATAAAAGCTTGCAATTGACTTTTTCTCTTACAAATGCAAGTTTGTATCTCACAATTCTGACTTATTTCTCACAATTGTGAGTTTATATCTCACAATTCTGACTTGCAAGTTATAAAGTCAGAATAGAGGGATATAAATTCACAGTTGTGAGAAATAAAGTCAGAATTGCAAGATAAAAACTGGCAATTTTGACTGTTTTTTTGCAAATGCAAGTTTGTATCTCACAATTCTGACTTTTTCCTTGCAATTGTGAGTTTATATCACACAATACTGACTTTATAACTTGTAACTGTGAGTTTATATCACGCAATCGCGAGAAAAAAAGTCTTGTGAGATAAAAAAGTCACAATTACCATTTAACATTTTTTATTCAGTGGTGGAAACTGGCTTCTATTTCTATTTAAAGTAGATTAGTCACCAAAAAAAAAAAAAAAAAAAAAATACATTGTTTGATAGTTTCAAGGACTTTCTGGTTGTTATACATTCAAGGCTGTGGGCACCCATAATGCCTTCTGTCAAAACCTGCTCTACTGTACATACAGTGAGAGTCATAAACACTGAGTCACACACGTTTAGAAAAACAACACAAGCTCTACACAGGACGTGGATTCGTACAGGTCCCACAGCTGCACCAGTCAGCTGCTCTGTCAGAGGGCAAGATCATGCAAAAATGGTGCACAGATCACAACTGAAACAGATTGTTTTGCGTGAACAAAACTGGGTCTGCAGGTGCTGAAACCACCAGAACTATAGTTCTCGAATGCACCAAAGTCTGCACGTAGCCAAATGTCAAGTACGCTAACCAACATCACCGTTTAAGCAGTCAACAAAATAGCAGATGGTGCTGCCATCCTGATCTTCTGAGAACATCTTTTCCTTAATTACCTCCGAATGCTCCAACAGGCAGCTTGGTGATTATGGGCCAACCGCTAAGCTTTATAAGGAAACGCCTGTGTTGGTTCTAGAGCACTGAGATGAACACCTTCAATTGCCCGTGTCTTGAGTGGGTGGTAACGCTCTTTATTTTGTTAAGTATGTGTTAAGTCTAGGTGCTTCAGGAGAAGTTGATCTGTAGAATAAGACAAAGCATTATGGATATGCAAGGTCTTGGGGGAAGGGTTGGATGAGTGGGGGGTGGGGAGAAGATTCTCTGAAGCCCAGCAGGTGTGTTTCTGTTTTGGTGAAACAGTAGAAGGTCCCGCTCCTGCTGTCATACAAGCAGTCTTGGGAAAATCTGAACTATGGCCTAATTGTGGCGTAGCAAGTTATGGGACCAGTCACAAGATAAAGCGCAGATTTTCTTATAATACAGCCATATGACGTGTCTTGTGCAAGACCAATATAAAAATAACCCAGCTTGTCACGTATATAACATTCAGACTGATTTAAACAGTTTTTAGCATTCCATGGAAGTCAACAACAAATTGCACAGCTAAATCGAACTGTTGCAACTCATAATTGCGTCACATATTTACTGGGAGTACACTTCTAAGGCAGCCAGCACCCAAAACCTGACCTGATGTGACCTTGTGACACATACTACTTCCAATTTGTAGAGAATTAATGTCAGAATACTGATGAAAACAAGTTCCTAGCCCTTACTAAGATATCAATTGAAAACACAAGGGTGAAAACAACAGCTTTGCAGAAATATCCAGCTGCTCAACTCTTGAGAGAGAGCGAGAGAGAAAGAGACAGAGAGCGAGGGGTCACTTTGGAGCTAAATAAACAAGGTAGATAGTGAAGTGTTTCTGTAACTGGGTTGGAGGGGGTTGGGGTGGCTGGGACAGAGTCTGATCTTCTCATTGGAAAGCAGGGCAAAGTGTCTGAGGGACAAACACACTCGTACATATGCTGTAGCACACTGTATATGATCTTCTAAGACAGTGATAAAAAAGGCAGCTGTTTGCTGCTCTCTGTATTACTACAATGTGATATACACTACTGTTCAAAAGGTTAGGGTTGGAAAAAAATAAAAAGATTAAAAGAATGCTCACTAAAAGCTGCATTTTTTATTAAAAATACAGTGAAACACTAAAATATTATAAATGTGTGTAATATTTTGAAATATTATTGCAATTTAGAATACCTGTATATATTTAATGTATTTAAAAAAGCAAATTATTCCTATGATGGCAAATCTGAATTTTCAGCAGCCATTACTCTGGTCTTAAGCACATACTCTTTCAGAAATCATTCTAATATGCTGATTTGCTTTCTTCTTATTATTATTATTAATGTTGAAAACAGCTGTTCTGCTTAATATTTTTCTAGAAACCATTTTTTCAGGATTCTTTGATGAACTTAAAGTTTAAAAGAACAGCATATTGCCACATTATGAATGTCTTTACTGCAACATTTGACGTTTTTATTTTGCGTCTTGCGGCTGTTCAGAATTTAAATATCCAGGGAGTGCCGCTAAAGCCCAGACAGCATGTGTACGTCTGCAAGATGTCTGTTAAAGATCACTTGATCTTAAAAGCATCTGCTGTGTACAAACATCTGACATTTTAAATCATAAGCATCTTAAAGACATCTAATAGACGTCTATTTGACATCTGATGGGAAACGTCCTATAGACATATTGCAGATGAGCAAACACTCTAAAAAAAAAATGCGTCTTGCAGATGTAAATGCAGACGTCAAATAGATGTCTTTGAGATGTATGTGTGCTATCAGGAAGGTCATGTTGGAAATATCCCCTACACCAAACCCAACCCTAAACCGACCCGATACCCTGATCTGCATTTACATCTGCAAGACGTGTGTTTGCTCATCTGTAATACGTCTATAGGACGTTTTCTATCAGATGTCAAATAGACGTCTATTAGATGTCGTTATGATTTAGAATGTATGTAAAACTGATCTTACAGACGTCTGTGAGATGTTTGTACACAGCAGATGCTTTCCAGATCAAGTGATCTTTAACAGACATCTTGCAGACGTACACGTGCTATACGGGTAGTGTTAACAAAGTGATGTAAAACAAATTTGTTGATGCATCTAAGCTATTTTAACTTCCTTATGTAGATTTGTGGTTTTGTTGAACCACAGTTTCACCGGGTTCGTACCGGAGCTCTTCACCTCTTAAGTGCTAAATTAGAAAACTCATGCACATGAAGCTATTTATGTTCAAAAGCATCAGTTTTCAAATCACAAATTGTTTTGAAGTCATAACATAATATTCTGCAAGTAATTGTGTAATAATGAGGCTTTATTAATCAAAAGTCTGTAGCTATAAATCATACTGTGTGTGAACAGGAATAAAAGTTGTCAGAGTTTTACTGCTTCTAGTGGTTGATTTTTTCAGTTTTGCATAAATGTATATAGAGGCATGTATTTCCAATGAGCCAAGGTAGCAATGTAGATTTCCAAATTAAAAAAGCTATTTGAGAGCAAAAACTGAAAGACGGGATTTCAGATATTGACTGGATGTTGAAAAGTGGGTGTCACATTTCACAAAGAAGCCAGAACAAGTTACAACAATCCCTAGCTATTTAGCTATTGGTTACCAATATTGGCTGTCCAGTAGGCTGAAAGGACAGCAAAATTATTTTAGATGAAGGGCAAGTTCCTATATATTGATAAAAGTTTATGATGACAAACTTCTCTATGTCTTTGGTATAGTTTGCACTGGTGACTCAATTAGAATAAGACCAAGAATGTGAATTAAAAAATGAAAATTCTGTCATTAGTTACTCACTCACATGTCGTTCCAAACCTGTGAGACTTTCATTCATCTTTGGAACACAAATTAAGATATTTTTGATGAAATATGAGAGCTTTCTGACCCTGCATAGACAGCAAGACAACTGACACATTCAAGGCCCAAACAGGTAGTAAGGACATTGTTAAAATAGTCCATGTGACAACGTCGTTCAACGTTATGTTGTACTGTTATGAAGCTACAAGAATACTTTTTTAGCAAAAATAACTTTATTCAACAATTTCAACAGTTGAACCACTGATGTCACATGGACTATTTTGATGATGTCCTTACTATCTTTCTGGGCCTTGAACATGTCAGTTGCTTTGCTGTCTATGCAGGGTCAGAAAGATCTTGGAATTCATCATAAATATCTTAATTTGTGTTCAGGTTTACAGGTTGACAGAATTTTCATTTTTGGGTGAACTATCCCTTTAAGACATAAAAAGGTCAGTTAGAAGCCTACAGCTGCATCTCCACAACAAACAATAGTTCTTTAGAGAACATGTAAATGGGAATGAAACTAGCTTGATAAAACTGTCAGTTTTACACATACAATCTATAGTCTCGATATGTTATCAGCTGCATTTAGCCTCTTTTGAGTCCTCTAGCAGGCAGCTCTTGGTGGCAGTTGGCTGGCCCCTCCTCCAGCTTCTTGCCTCTTTGCTAATCAGGTGTGGGGGAGGACGAGCCCGCGGCCGACCAGACGCACACTGTACAAACAAGCCTGCAAAACTAGGTGTCTAAGCTGGACGCTAAACCACTAACTTCAGGGCTGTGGTGCTGACATCCATGGGCACGTCTAGTTGTTTAGGCTTAATCACATGTTTGAATTGTTTGTGTCAATAGCCATTAATCCTCCATGTCTACATGCGCACCTTCGTAAAGCTGTGCCATTGTAGGTAAATAAGCAGCTAACACAGCTGAGTTCTCAATGGACCGTGCATCAGCCTCGAGGAGCGGATGAGGTCTAATGCACAGGTAATTGTGAATATGTGCTGTGATTATTCTTACTGGAATATTGATTTAACCACAGCTGGTTTATACTATTAGGGAATCACAACACCTGACTCTAGATAAATATTATTAAAAACTGAGATCTTGTGGATCTTACACTTTGTGAGTATAAACAGCTTGGTGAAAGTCTTTGTATTGTATGCTTTATTTGGATCCCCATTAGCACTAGTCTGGACATGTTACGTCTTTTCTCTTTATAGAAAAAAAAAACTGAATGAAAATTCTTGACAAGATAAGCAACTCTTAAAACTACTACGAAAAAATGAAAGAAATAGTAAAAAAAGATGATCCATACTAACATGACTAATATTATAATCATACAAACACAGTTTTAAACTGTGCTTCCAGATGACCTTTGGTTTCCAGATAAACAGTGACAAGAAAGGAATAATGAAGAACTAGCTGGTCTTATTCAAGATGATCTTGTCACTCAGTTTTCTACAAGCTGAACTTTTTAGTTCATCTGTCAGTTTATACTTATCACAATAACTTATCTTTGACCTATAATGTGATGTGACTTCTGTCCCATGTTCTTAACATCGCAAAATTTATCTTTTAACACTTTAGAAGTGCAGCAAACTGTTGAAGGTGCGAACAGATTATCATACAAATTACACCCAAGGTCTTGGTAATAACACAAAACAAAGGCAGTGGAATTGAGATGTTAATTTGTCAAGAGATAATGCACTTTAGAGGTGTGAGGTTCTCCTCTGACCAGTGCTGACCTCTGAGTAAACAGAGAGCTATTGTGACAAAACAGAGAATGTTGATTCCCTGTTCTCTCAAACAGACAAGCCCAGTGTTGTTGTGTTCAGAGCAAGTGATCAGGATCCAGTTTGCTGTGTTACACCGTCTTCATCAAGATCATCAGAACCAAGAAGCTGCTCCGCTATTTATCTTGCGCTCTGCAACTTGCAATAAGTTGCACATGCAGCCCAGGCTTGCACCACCACCACTTCAGCCGGTGGCCCAGAATAGCACCAGCATTCCTTTCCCCTCCCCTCTCTCTCACCCAGCAAAGAAACGGCACAGCGGAGCAAGCGCTGGGTCACATGGACTGCCACAGAGCCGCCAGATCACACACACTCACACTAATGTATAAGCTCTCACAATGAGCAAAACAAAAACAGCTCTGAAGAACAACACGTAAGGACACATATTTAACTGGACAGATAAGCATTAGGATTAATAATCTACAAATGTTTTGTCTACAACCAGAGTGGATGTTTGTTATGTAGGTTTAGACACACAAAGTTATTGAAACATTCTATATCTATCTATCTATCATCTATCTATCTGTCTGTCTATCTATCTATCTATCGAATGAACGTCCGTCTACCTGTCCATCCATGCATCCATCCATCCATGCGTCCATCAATCTATCTATCTGTCCATCCGTCTATCTATCTGTCTATCTATCTATCTGTCATCCATTCATCTATCTATCTATCTGTCCGTCCATCTATCATCCATTCATCCATCTCTTTCTATCTATCTATCGACCGTCTGTCCGTCTATCTATCTATTATCCATCCATCTATCCATCTATCTATCTATCATCCATTCATCTATCTGTCCATCTATCTATCTGTCTATCTAGCTATCATCCATTCATCTATCTATCTATCTATCCGTCCATCTGTCCATCCATCTATCATCCATTCATCATCTATCTTTCTATCTATCGACTGTCTGTCCGTCTATCTATTATCCATCTATCTATCCATCTATCTATTCATCCGTCTATCCATCTATCTATCATCCATTCATCTATCTGTCCATCCGTCCGTCTATCTATCATCCATTCATCTATCTGTCCATCCGTCTATCCATCCATCTATCTATCTATCTATCATCCATTCATCTATCTATCTATCTATCCGTCCGTCCGTCCATCTATCATCCATTCATCATCTATCTTTCTATCTATCTATCGACTGTCTGTCCGTCTATCTATTATCCATCTATCCATCTATCTATCTGTCCGTCTATCCATCTATCTATCTATCATCGATTCATCTATCTGTCCATCCATCTATCCATCTATCTATTTATCATCCATTCATCTATCTATCTATCTATCCATCCGTCTGTATCTACCATCCATTCATCCATCTTTCCATCTTTCGATCTATCTTTCGACCATCCGTCTGTCCGTTTATCTATCTATCTATCTATCTATCTATCGTTGGTCTATCTATCTTTATATCTATCATCAATCCATCTATCCATCTATCTATAGACCGTCTGTCCGTCCACCTATCTATCTATCTATCTTTATATCTATCATCAATCCATCTATCCATCTATCTATCTATCAATCTATAGACCATCTGTCCGTCCACCTATCTATCTTTATATCTATCATCAATCCATCTATCCATCTATCTATCTATCAATCTATAGACCATCTGTCCGTCCACCTATCTATCTTTATATCTATCATCAATCCATCTATCCATCTATCTATCTATCTATCAATCTATAGACCGTCTGTCCGTCCACCTATCTATCTATCTATCTTTATATCTATCATCAATCCATCTATCCACCTATCTATCTATCTATCTGTCTGTCTATCTGTCTTGTACTTAAGCTGTACTTAACATCAGACAGATCAACTTCTTCGGCAGGGATTTCCTGTTCGCTTTAATTCAGAAACAGAAAAACAGACCCAAACTGTGGACAGAAATTGGCCAGTGTTTGACAGAAACCGCTAGGGGTTTCTATGCACACTGATATTAAGCAGCAGGGCCAATGGCAACAAAGGATAGAGAGCGAACGATGGCCCCACCTCTCCGTTTTTCTCATGTATATAAGCCCGTGGAGTTGACCCAGAAAACACACACTCTCTCTCTCTCTGTCGTTTGAAGATAGTGAGCAGCGCTCTTTTGTGCGTCGGTCCGCTGGAGTATGAAGCTTCACCTTGTGGAATATAAAGTGTAATTCTTAAGAGGCATTTAAACAGATAAAGCTCATTTGTCCTGCCGCGGCGGAGTAACTGAGCACAGGACACGGGGTAAGAGATTCAAAATGCTTGAGAAACTCACAGACTGCGTCTTAAAGCACAGCGTGCTGCCTATCTAGGCAGCATTTTAGGCGTCATAAGCGCGTACGGCATTTTACGCGCCTGTTATGCCCAAAATGCTCTCTACGTAGGCAGCTCACTAGGTTTTGAGACAGCGCCGATGTTTTAGGGCTCAGTGGCAGATCCATTGTTTGCTTCAATGCACGATGACTTTCTTTAGATTGATGTTGTGCATTATTTACATTTCCGTACGTAAAGTACAGGATTATGCTTAAAATGTGCGTTTAATGGTTTTTCCGTTTTAAACAAATTAACGGGTTTATTAAGAAGCATTTTTCAGTTATCCTTATTGTTTAGATACAGCGTTTAAAAATGCTTAGCATTTATTTAAATTAAAATTAGACAAAGCTTTGTGAAAGGTTTAGAACTGAGAATAAAACTCCACTCAATTTCAAAAGTGTTGTTTGGATGTGCATCATTAGGACTTAAGAGGTTGTACAGTGTTGAGTGGGCAGTCAGGTGGGCTGGATGGTGCAAAAAATAAAAACATCTCTCCTACCTGTCCAATGAGAGTGGAAATTAGTTTAGCCTTTGCTGAATGTTGCCAAAAAAACTGTTAGATTTCTTTGTGCATAAAAGAATTGCTTCTGTTGTCAATAGTCCAGTTCTAAATCTAATATCTTCTGTTTCATTGAAGGGAGATTCTATGGCAGAGCACATGATGATGCCAATGAACCACGGACAGGGTAACGGGGGTCTGCATGCCTACCGGATGGGCATGAATGGAGGCCTGCAGGCGGGCCCCCAGCAGCATGCGCCCCAGCCCGGCCTGAGAGCAATGCCCAATGGACAGATGATGCACTATGGAGCAGGGCCTCAGGGAAACATGGAGGCCGCCATGCGCCAGAGGGCCAACATGGTGGGCCCTATGAATGGACAGATGGGTCACCACCAAATGCAGTCAACTAACATGATGTTCAACAACCAGGGCCAGCAGCAGCAACATCACGTTCAGCAGCATCAACAGCACCACCACATGCACCAAGCGCAGCAGCAACAGCCTCCGCCGCAACAACAACAACAACAACAACAACAACAGTACATGAGCGGGGGTCTTACTTCCCAACAGCTCATGGCCAGCATGCACCTTCAGAAACTCAACACCCAGTACCACGGACACCCTCTGGGACACATGAACGGCAACCACATGGGAAACGGGGCGCAATTCCGCATGGGTCAGGCCCAGTTAAGCAACATGCAGCATATGGCCGGCCCAGCTCTGAGTCTCAATGGCATGGACGCCGATTTGATCGACGAAGAGGTTTTGACCTCGCTGGTCATGGAACTAGGACTGGACAGGGTGCAGGAACTCCCTGAACTCTTTCTGGGACAGAACGAGTTTGACTTTATCTCAGACTTTGTGAGCAAACAGCAGCCGAGCACCGTCAGCTGCTGAGACTGGAACGTATGGACGCTCGAAGGCGAGATGGGCAACAAAAGTTGATCTATTTTTATTGTGATCGCCATCACCAAGACGAGAGGTGATCAGATGCCTCTTTGCCCACAGAAACGGGTGGTCAAGCTCCTGTCAGGACTACAGTTCTGTTTCTGGCTGGATGAATGTAACAACACTTCAGAACTGTGAACTTGGTGCAATGTAAAGACACTCAAACGTTATTTGTCTTCAATGCAGTTTTACATTTAAAAATGTATTTATTTATTGCTTATCAGATGTATTAACATAGATCAAAAAGAGCAGTGACATTAAGAACCTGTGGTTTATGGGAAACTCCCAGAATGGTATTGCTGAATTGCTGATCGTTTAGACCCAGAACTTTGTTCATCTGACCCAAACTATAAGTCTGGTGTTTTGTTGGACGGTAATGTTTCAGCAAAACCAAACCACTGCTTGCTTACAATAGTGGTTAATGCCTGTCTTGATACAACTGGTCTGTCTAAGCTTTAGAATTGCCTTAAATCAAGTTGCTTTTATTTATTTGTCCCCCACCCCAACAGTCCAGGAGGGCTTAAACCTATGTGTGACTTGTAATAAAGATGGCCAAGTTTTAACTATGGCCTAATTTTTCATCAGTCTCTGATCTTATTTGTGGAAAAGGGGTGGAAGTTCTGAAAAACATGTATTCTGTCAAAAGCAAGCTTTAACTTTATCTGGTTAGTTATTTTATGTCATAAGTTTATTTCTTGAAATGGTTCAGATCTAAACACAAAACAGTTACTTCACTAGTTATCTACCATCAAAGTATATTCAAAAATTAAAATTCACCCTCCTGTTGTTCCAAACCATTATACATTTCTTTCTTTTGTGTTCTGCAGAAGAAAGTCATAAAGGTTTGGACCAGCATAAGGGCGAATAAACTGACTTCCATTTCATTTTGAAGGGTTAACTATTTCTTTTACCTGACATTAAACTGAAATGTGATTTTTAGAAATGATGGCTATGACTCCCTTAAAAGCTGTCGCTTAGACTAGCGACTGTTCTGAGAATCGTTGGTGCACCACAGCTTCCACTGACTAACCTTTCTTGGTTTAAAACAATGAACATGGTTGAATTGTGTTCCAACAGCTACTTTCTCCATTTGTGTGTGCTTATTAGCTCTTATATACAAGCCTGCTTGTAAAGCAAGAGCCTTTTACCTACTCTCAGATGTAATAAAGGCGTGTATGGGGGAGGTAGTGGAAACTGTCCAGGTTAATCTGTGCTTACCTTGACATTACAAGGCTTTATGTGAACCCTGGGCCTGTGTTTTTGTCCTGGGAATGGAGGGCAAAGTGTTGTCCATTTACGGACATGCTCTGGGGGAAGGGTGAAGATTGCAGTGACAAGCCGTTAACGCTCCACTGTCACTTCCTGTTCCTCCTCGGTGGAGGAAGGGCTTGAAGAAAGTCAATTGAGGTTACTTGGTAGTAGCACTTGAATTGGATTCCTCTCTGATTGCTCTGGTATCAAAACAAGCCTTAATAATACAAAATGAATGCCTGTGGAGGGTGAATGCCAGGAATTAACTAACGGACACATAGACGTCATAGTGTTTCACTGTTGGCTCCACCTTGTTTATTTTCAAAAAATATGTTTGTTAGTCTCTTGGCTGCTCTTGAGTTGAAATTGGTGCCCTTGTGAATCCATTTTGACTAGACTTGGGCCCGTAAGCGGCAAAAATAGAAGCTTAATGTTGTGATTGGGGATTAACCTGTGGTGTGTTTAAAATTCACATTCAGGATGCCTTCATGTCTATGATTTTTAATGTCTGACTGATTGATCTTCTAGATCTAGTCCTTTTTGTTTGGAGATTCTATTTATTTTGAGCAATAAAATATATATTTTTAAAATGAGATGAATCACTGAATCTAAAGGGTACTTTTTTGTTTCCCTTGTAAAGTGACTTTATTTCATTATGTTTAGTTTTATTAATATACATATACACACCCATTCAAAACTTTGGGGTCAGTAAGATTTAATACTTTTATTCAGCAAGTACTCATTAAATTAACAAAAAAAGCAAAGCAGCACATCTGTTTTCAACAATGAGAATAATAAATGTTTCCTGAGCATCAAATCATCACATAAGAATGATTTCTAAAGGATCATGTGACATTAAATGTCTGCTGAAAATGTACTATCACGGGAATAAATTATATTTTAACTTATATTACATTTGAAACTATTTTTGTTTCAAAGTGTAAATGTATTTTACAATATTACGTTTACTGCATTTTGTAGAATAAATATTTTATGTATTTTTATTTTTCTTAAGACTTAAAAACATGTATCAGAGGATGTTTAAAAGCATTTTGAAACTCTCTAAAATGCACCTGTTTCACAGAATGACCTGAATGTTTTGAAGCTAGGATTGTACATTAGTACACTGTAAACAAGTTGTAAGAGTGACATGTGCCAAGTGACATTTAATCCAACATTTATAGATAGAAACAGCTCAAAAGAATTTCGAGTGCACGGCTTTGAATTGAACTGTGGGGGATTTCAGTTCAAAGATGTATCAGTAATCTCTTCTCTGGGGAATTCAGCTTTCTTTGTGAACTTTGCAATTTTTAAACAGATAAACATAGGTGTGTGTGAACAACAGGGAGAGGGAAGGTGTGCTTGGCTATTTTCTTAGGCGATGGAACATGCAACTATTGTGTGAAGGAGAACACTATAATGTGAAACATCTTTGGGCGTCCTCAGCCGGGCCTAAGATGGCACCAATGATCCGCCTGTTAGATAGCAACTGGGTGTGACTGATTATTACTTTCAGCTCTTAGCTAATTATTTTGCAGTTTACAACAGTTTATCATAATTAACTTGTGTGAATACTTGGAGTACTAAAGCCTAGAATTACGCCATCATATATTTTCTCTTCGTCGAACTCTTGGTTTAAATCCACTTCTGAAGAACCAGACTAGACATACGCTAAGCAGGGTGTGACAGGAGACATCTACTGTTGACTGTTTTTTGCTGTCTCTCTCTCTGAGGCCACCCACAATAATCTCTAAACACACACACGCGAACACACACCTACTGTTCTTACTGAATGAGCTCTCTGAACAGCTTTAGATTCACTAGAATGAGCAAAAGACAAGGTCATAAAACAAGAAATGTGTTGGGAAAAAAAAGCCACTTACTGAAATTGAGCAGAGTAGTCTGGGAAATTCTGTTTAGGGTTTTACCCAGTAGCCATGAAGGATCCTGGAGACCACCCCTCCTCAGCATATGGCGTAGTCAGCAATTTCTCTTTCTTACACAGCTTGCCTGACAACAGTTTGTGGGTGAGGTGTTTACTAATTCAGTTCTGGTCTAGAAAGACCAGAGGGGATATATGTGATACGTTTTTCAAAGAACAGTTAACTAAATACTGTAGCAAACGATATCTGACAGCACAGCATGCAAGAGAAGCCTAGTGGCTATATTAAACACTGATTTAAGTAATGACGCGACATAGATGTAGTTCAGTAAGCGATCAGTCAGTAGGCTAGTTGAATGTTGATTCGGTGTGTTCATTCAAATGATTCATCAGAAGGATTCCAAGCGGTAACGCCTGACTTTGTGAATGTTTCTGAACAACTAATTAAAAGATATGGCTCATAACAGTAGCTAAGTTGTGAATCGAACTACTGAGGCCATGGTCCGTGTTCGTATTTGCGTGTGTGTTACGCTTGGAGGAGCGCCGACGGTATGTCAGATATGTAAATACAAGTTGTGCTCATCAACGAACTCCTTAATTTAATTTTAGAACTTTTATTTTGAATAATGTTTATGTGGCACGAATACACATGGAACATCGCGACAGTTTCAAAACTGCTGGATGGGATTTATGCACGTTTTTATCCTCAAGTTCCACCTGGCAAAATCAGAAGTTACATCAACACGATGTTTTTGTTGTTCTGGACGAAGCTAAATCCTATAAACTTTTAGTAAAAAGGTTTGCTGGTTCTTTGTAGCACCGTATAGGTACAATTCACTCAAAAATGAAAATTCTGTCATCATTTACTCACCCTCATGTCATTGTAAACCTGTATGACTACTTTCTTGTGTGTGGAACACAAAACAAGATATTTTAAAGAATGTTGGTACCAAACAGATTTGGTGGCCATTTACTTTAATTGTATGTATATATACACAGTAGTCAACATTTGAAGTGGATCAAAAAAGTTAGTCAAAGTTTTCCTAAGACAAGAGCGGTATTGTTTTGGTTTTAGCACAACTTTGATGAAAGGTTTTGATCCACTTCAAATGTTGACTACTGTTTATATATACATATATATAATCTTGAGACATTTCTCAAAATATTTTCTTTTGCATCAAACACAAGAAAGAAAGTCATACCCCAAAGAGCATGCGTTCATCTGCAAGCTTTCTGATAAAGATCGCTTCATCTGGAAAGAATCTGCTGTGTACAAACATCTGACAGACGTCTTTAAGATTCAGTTTTACATAAATCATAAACATCTTAAAGACATCTAATAAACGTCTATTTGACATCTGATAGGAAACGCCCTATAGAGTGTTTTCATCAGTCGGCCTTATTTGAGGCACTGAACGTAAACAGTGCCACTGAGCTGAATAAAACTTGCATATTTTGCTTATTATTGCTGATGAAAAAAGTCAATAATTGTCATGTTTTGGGCTGTACTAATTGGTCGGACTGGAAAAAACTTTTGGAGTACAACAGACTGCCAAAAGTTATAACAAATCAAGGAGACAAGTGCAAAAAACTGTCTGAGGAACACAAACACTCTAAAAAACACGTCTTGCAGATGTAAATGCAGACGTCAAATAGACGTCTCCGTGATGTACGTATATTATCAGGGACAGGTTTGTAATGATGTGAACTATTACTGATTTAAGTTCTTGATCTTGTCATTAAGAACCTTTAGAGTTCCTAATTTGGCTATATGGTTCTTTGGATTAAAGAAAAAAAGGTTGAATTCATAAGTTCTTCAGCATTGGTAAAAATTATCATGTGTAAAGAAGGAAACATGAAGCCCACCTGGTTTCTTTAAAGCAGGTTTTCTGAGGAACCACAGAACTTTAAATGGTTCTCTTATGGCACCAGGCTGCAAACACCTTTCAAATCCTTTATTTTTTAAGCCAAAGATTCATTAGATCACAAAGCATGTTATCTAATATGTTTATCAGCTTCAGATCATCATATCAGAGGGGAAAATACAGGAAGAGAGTAATGGGTGGAGCGCGCACCACCATGTTTTCTCTTCCGCCAACCGACCGACTTTCAAATAAAAACATGTTTTTTGGACTTCAATTGGTTTTGCGCCCACAATGATCATTCATGCGTGAACGTACGCAAGAAATTGATTGTGATGGACCGCGCTTCCTGCTCCTGTTTCGCCTGACTGCCAGCCAGCAACCCTAATTTAGACCATTGGATGAGCATCAGCTAGACCTAGTAGATCTAGCTACAGTATAGAGAACCACCTTCATACTCTGATCTGTCCATAACAGGTCTTCACACATGTCAGTATCTTCATTACATATGTGCAAAAGATGATGCCACACATGTTTAGGCAGGCCGTGGCACCAAGAGTGTTTGACAGCTAAAATCGCTGGAGATTCTCTTCACTCTGCTCCCATCGTTCCCCTCCCCTTCCACTGTTTATTGCCTTGGGCTTTTGAAGTTAAGGGCACTGTGTAAATTATTCATTTTCCTGTGTGAAGCTTACCTCTCAGCCAGGCCAGCTTGAACAAGCCGAGGTAGGAGTGGCACTGTTTGTTGTTTGTTCAGTGTTGTGCATGTATGTGTGTGTGTCTGTGGGGGCGGCTTTAAGCTCTTGTGTGGTAATCTCATCGGCGAACGCTCAACTATTGATATCCCTCAGCTCTGAGAACGTCAGTCTCTAGCATAAGCAACCTACGGGCAGATGGACGCCGCCGAACATGAGCTATCCAGGTGAGGTCATCCAAGTGTGCGCTCCGAATGTCTCCAGAGCGCCGTTGCAGAATCTCAAGCACACTGTTTTGGCAGGTCGAGACGGAGCAGATTGAGAAAGCCATGTGGGTTTTGATATCGCCCGCTAGAGATTACTATCACGCTGGCAAGTGACGTACGACTCTGCGACACTTCCCAAACATCAGAGAGCAACATGGTTTCTGAGATGAGATGTGAAACAGTACTAGCTAGGTGAACTATAAAGCTGTGAAAACAATAAGGCTGGAAGTGGTCAAAACCCATATCACAGATGGTAGAAACTAACCCAGCACCTTCTGGCACACAACAGTGTGTCGGCACTCTAAGCATTCAGAATATTCTAGGAGCCTGACAGACACATTTTTATATTTGTAGCATGTCTGGCTGAGAGAGCACCTGTCCGCTCTTCCGATTGGATACCACTGGGTTCGCTGGATGCTCTTGAATTCTAAATATACTTGCTGTGATCGCAAAGACTGAAAATCACATCTTCATTTGCTTCCTTGTGGAGCAGATATGAGGTGTAAAAGGAATGGTCTGAGTTCATACAAATCAAAATTGAAGTTTTTTGGCATTTAGTATGAATATGTTAGACTCAAGGTTGTCTGTAAGCTAGTGTGCTCCAAAACAATGAGAAAATTCGCATTTAGAAGATATGAGCATTCAAAACATAGTCTCTGTGGATCAGCAATTTTGATGACATCACCCTGTACTTCAGCTTCTCATCAAACTTTCTGTCCAATCAAATGCTATATAGAATCCGAAGCGTCCCGCCCCCTACACTATAAATACACACTGAAGTTGCAGCTGAAATTGGTCACTTGCTCACAGAATTAGTATTTTCTGTAGGGTGAATGGCATGTAGTGCACTATATAGGGGACAGGGAACGATTCAGACAGTATAAATATGCTTTCCACTGGTGCAAAAGAAGTTTGGTTTCACACTGTCAGGCAAACTGTGATCTAAACAAAACTCTACTGGCTATTTAAAAAATATGCTTGATATGTCCCACCCTGTCTTCCTGTTTCAGTTTAAATTATGTCAACACATAGAATAACACTGCATGTTTCAAAGCACTTCAGTGGACCTTTAAGGGAGAACTCCACTTCCAGAACAACAACATCCAAGATGTATTTCTGTCTTCAGTCGTAAAGAAATTACGGTTTTTGAGGAAAGCATTTCAAGATTTTTCTCCATATAATGGACTTAATTGGTGCCCCGATTCCAAAATGCAGTTTAAATGCAGCTTCAAAGGGCTTTAAACGATCCCAGCCGAGGAAGAAAGGTCTTATCTAGGGAAACGATCGGTCATTAATTAGGAAAAATAAAAATGTGCATACTTTTTAAGCACAAAAGCTCGTGTAGCACAGGCTCTGGGATATGCCTTCACGATGCTTCGAATTAGTAATGGGTAGTTCTTGAATGATTCTTTCATTTTGAATGAATCTTTAATGTGACTCGGGAAGAACGAGTCGTCTCGGGGAGTGATTCGTTCAGTCGCACATGCTATTAGGTTCTGTACTGGAATTAGTTCACCTGTTTCAAGTCTTCGGGTTTTTTCGTGGGGCTGTCACGTGATGAACTGATGACTCAACCCCGAAAACTAAGAGGTGAGGTGAGCTAATCATAGTCTGAAGACCCAGGTAAACAATGAATTAATCTTTTCTGTTTCTTATGGCATCTTAGCTTTGTCTTGTTTGTAGTGTGATCAACATTTGTGTAAGCAGTAGATGTGTTAGGGAAATAACACGTAACATTTTAATTATATTTTGCTAAAATGAATGAAATGACTCAAAAAGATTCTCAAAGGTCAGAGTCGGTATGATCCGAACTTCCCATCACTACTATGAATCACGTGTAAGTTCATCGTCTGTGTGCTGAGTATGGCAAAAAAAAAAAACTCCATCTTATTTCCTCCTACAACTTGAGAGGAGGACATAGTTGTAGGGCTTTTTGTTTGTAAATAGCGTTTTGCGCGTTTGCTTTGTAAACACTGGTCTGTAGTTCCGCGTGACCTTACGACGTGATAAGTAGCATCGTGAACGCGCATAACAGAGCCTGTGCTATATAAGCTTTAGTGCTTAAAAAGTTGGCTGTGATCGTTTATAGCACTTTGAAGCTGCATTTAAATTACATTTTGGAAGTTCAAATTCAGGGCACCAATGATTTTATATGATTTGACTGTAACCACATACATGGATATAAAAAATAATGCTTAGAAAGGCAACTGTTGGCTGTCTAAGTGAGTTTGATTCATACATTAATGACTGGTGTTGTTAATTATATTATGCAGTCAGCAGTTTAGCACCGGTTAATAATTTAATCCACGAGCGCTGCTGTAGTTTATATAACAACACTCTCCAACAACAGAAAGGTACTTTTATTTTAAGTCTAATTCCTAGTCATATTAGAATCATATATTAGTTTTACTGGCAGTTTGTGATTGCATTTTCTAAAGATATGTCCATATGTGCAGTCTACCAATAACAGGAATATAGGAACGCCCACAAACGCCTTCACAGCACGAAGTCTAGCGACGTGCAGCGAAAAAGTCGCTGGCGGTGTGAATGAGGCTTTAAAAACAGACAATATCGTCTGCTAACGAGGACGCCATTACAGTTACCTTTATAGTTATCGTACTTGGTGTGAACGGGTCTTTACTTTTCAAAAACGCAAAGATTTTCGGTTTTTAATACATCATTTCCATATAAACATACCCAGAATCTGCTCCTTTCTTAGAAACGACTGTAAGCCATTTGTAGGTTTTTCCCCTGAAGGGTGTAAAACCCCTGGAGCTATCAAAACAATAAAGTTTGTTTATTTTTGCAACAGTGGCTCAACCAATTGTGTAAGCTTGGGGGCGGGGCTATCTGCTTTGTCTGACCAATGACAGATGGGGAGTGTTGAGAAAACCTGTTTGAAAACAGACCTTCATTTTCAGTAATACATTGTATGGGTCAAAATGATATTTTTTTTAAAAAAATTTATGCCACAAATCATTAGGATATTAAGTAAAGATCATGTTCCATGAAGATATTTTGTAAATTTCCTACTGTAAATATAGTAAAACGTAATTTCGATTAGTAATATGCATTGCTGAGAACTTCAGTTGAACAACTTTAAAGGTGATTTTCTCAGTATTTAAATTTTTTGCACCCTCAAAGCTTATTTATTCAAAAATTGACACTTATGACTGGTTTTGTGGTCCAGGGTCACAAACAGATATTGTACCCAAAACTTGTGCATTTTGAGTTGTATATTAGAATACTTTTAGTTTAGCAACATTCTAGTAAGTGTACTGAATGGTGTGTTGGAAACATGATTAATAAAAATAAGCTTTGAAAGTAAAATATTCCAACAATGCAAGGGGTGTGTTTGCTTACACTTGAACTCCATTTCTTCATTTTAAACAAAACCTCGATGACATCTAGATAATGCAGCCTGAGTAAAACCACTGGGTTTTTTGGAAGGGTACATAACACTCCAGCACATTTAATCAAAGTACACACACTTGAAGATCTGATGCAAATAGACTCAGTCTGACTAAAATCTGGACCGGTTGTAATCACGCAGAGAGCACACACTGAAACTCCAGAATGTTTCTATAGCATGTTGGTTCAGCTAGTATGATGGAGAGGGGTTTTCCACACTACAGACTACAGAGGGATTTGTAAGTCACATGACTATGTTATTCTCACTGTATTTGTGTACCATAGTGTGCACACACATAGACTTGTACTGAGGGATTTGGTCAACGTATTGCACCCTGAAAGACGCCTTCCTGTTTTTTGAGAATGTGGTTAAGATTTACAGTATATGACATCCCCTCCATTCGCCTCTATATGTGTACCCGTGTCAGTCAGTGTAAACCACCAAAAGTAGTACTTTCACTATGGCTACTTAGAAACAAAATAATTCTTAACAACTTTTGCGTTCATTTTGATTTGCTCTGTATTTTCCTGAATAAAGAACATGTATAGTTCCTGACCAAATGTAACTTTAATATGGTTCAAACAAATCATTATATATATATATATATATATATATATATATATATATATCTATATATAAAGTTGGACCTTGTACTGGTCTATAGGCATTTTAGCAAGCAAGCTTAAAAATAATAAAAAAAGAAAACGGAAAAGGTTGTGCTGCCCCCATGTGCTCGATAAATGTAGTGAACCAGCGCTTTACATAAATACAGTAGAAATCAGATTAAAGTCTTAATGTTTTTGTTCTTTTTGAACAAATATACAGTGGAGAGCATTTAAAATTTATATATAAAGCCTCAAGAGTAAAATTTGAGAGTTTCAAACCTTAATTTGTCTACTTTTATAGTAATAAATCTAGTTTTAAGGTTCTAATAAAGACATTTTTGTAATAAAATAACATTATATTCAGTATGCATTTCATAGAAACGAATCTGACAACATTACACTGAGATTTGAGGCAAAGACAGGTGAAAAAAAAAAAACAACAAACGGAAGAAAAGCTTCATATTTTTTAATTGAAGCTTAGAGTATAACGTTGTCAACGTATGCACTCTACCATACTGTATAAAAAGTACAAACAACAGAGACAATGTAAACATCAACACGATATAAAATACAGGCAGAGTGTATAATAACAGTATGTAGCAGTAGGTGCGATCATACTAGACTTCCTGTCATATGCATCTGTCTACTAGCTGTGCTTTGTCTTGAACTGCTAATTGGTGTGACAAAAAAAAACAAACAAAAAAACAACAACAGAAACATGAAAGGATCTAAATGTCACAGATTGACCTTTTGGCCCAATGCAATGCAAATAAAAACTGTGATAAATACAGCATTGCTGTAAAGCGGAATAGATAGTATAGCATTTTTAATTAATTGTTGTTTGTCAGTTACAATAGATTTAAACAGATGGTATAGAGTGTGACATCACATCCGGTTGGTCATATTAATTTTGCATGCTTTAAGTCTAGTGTGACCGCATCTTAATTTCTAAATGTGTTATGTGTATAAAGTACGGAGGATGAGTAATGGTCTCTGAGGTGTCAGTCCGGCATGATGGGGGAGATCTAGTGTTTATCTGAAGTTAATTGATGAAAATCAGTCTTGTGTAAAAAAGCCATACAAAACACCCCTATTGATGCAGGATGAAAAAATATACAATTAAACGTATGTTGTAAAAATCAAGGCCTAAAAACGGCCTTTATACTGTCCACTTCACTGCTTCAGTCCACATGTGAAATGTTCCGATACGGTACTAAGACAACCGTAAGTGAAATGTGAGAACAACCGTAACGGGATCAGTCATAAGAACGTTCATAACAGTGCTATAATTAATAACCGAAAGCATTAAAACCGGGAAAAACGGACTATCAAACTGATAAAAATGAAGGTAAGTAAGATGGGCGGAGCTTCAAAGCTTGCCGACACCTGCTACAGTACTGGGGGACACGAAGATCCCAGCATGCTGTGCATCTTGAAATGTGCTTGGAAGGGGTAAAGGTCGAAACCCATTCAAGTGCCATAAAGGTCAACGGCCCTGTTTCAGTCTGTCTATGTGGAAGGTGAGTTTAAGGGCAGGACCCAACTTCAGCCCCATGTATTTCATCATGACGTCACTGCGGAGCAGGAGGAGAGCCTTGCCATCAATTTCCTGTAATATAAGAATATCACCCAGACAAGGAAATGTTTAGTTTTATATTGCACTAACAATAAGACGAACATTTTTCACATGTAAAAAGATACTGGACACAAAATCTACATCCCAATCAGAATTTGTCAGAATGACCACTGATACGACACACGACTGCTTTCATTCAACAGATCAAATCTTTTATGATCCCTGAAATGTCTTGGATGGGAAAATAACTTAAAAAATTGCAGTGTGGTCCAAGCTAATGTCTCCAGCTGTCTAAAAAAAAGGGCTCGTATGAAAACAAACTAAACAGAAGAGACAATAAATAATTGGGTATCACAATAATTCAATCTCTCTCTCTCTATTATCTGCAGAGTTTGTAGACTTGCACAAATAAAATTAATACTATATATTCCTACAGAACAACTCCACCGCAAAAGATCTCAGAATAAATCATTTATATTTGAGTTTATATTATATTAGACTGCGGCAGACATTCAACTAGGAATTAATATTGCTTATCAGCAAAGCAATAAAATACTTGAGACATGTTTTAATCAATGTTAGACCAATCTTATTCAAAGGTCACACAATCCTCATCAATAGTGACATTAAAATACATTTTAGGCTTCATATTAAGAAATGTGCATTGTGCACAAGTAGTACTCCAAATAAATTTTAATTGCAATTTTTATATCAGTCTTGAGCGATATGTCAGTAAATATGTTAATAGATTGTATAACCATATTTTGTATGAAATTATAACCAGAAATTTATGCATGATGTGGAACTTTTGATTATAAACAAGCATGCAACAAATTACAAAATATAAAGCCTAAAGTAAACACCAATTAATTAATTAGCGGTATCTCATAAGTAATTGTTTGGCATAAATGCACTGTATTTCCTGACTACATTTTCTGAAAACACAATCCTGCAGAATGTCCAAAAGCATTGCATTTGACTTTTGTGCAGCGTTACTTGAATGAAATTATCACCTTTTTAAGCTTAATAATCCCATCAGGGTTGTATAGCAATTTCTGTTTTTCCATCCCCTGACTTTTAATGACCTTAAAGAGTCATAAAACGCCCTGTTTCAGGACTGGTTAGTTCTCACCACAGTTTCAAAAAATGCTGCAAAAGTGGGTGTGGTGCCCTGCGGCACGGAGGGAGAAGAGGGGAGAGAGTCAACTTCAGGTTCAGACAGTTTCATTTCGCTCCCATTGAGGTAACAACACAAATAAATGCACAGCCATTTGCACTCTGCATCAAAAGCATATATCTGAAGGCTTTGCACCTTTATTAACTTTTAAGGCTTATTTTGCGCCGTTTATAATCCTTTTGATGGGTTACGTCAAGGAGTTGTAAAAACCGCTATTACACTCACTATATGAATAAATAGCATTTGTGTCGAACTCTTACAAAACAAATCGAAACAAACATTCTCCTTCGATCCGTGAATGTTTCTTTCAGTTAATATACGCAATCTCGCAGTCTGAAGCATCTATCATAGCAAATCAACACACACTGTCGTGAATAATTAGGCGAAGCCTCTTCTCATAGGATAAGAACACGCAGCCTCATGAATATTTACATTTACAAACTGTGACGTCAACACAATGTAGATTTTAAACCCGGAAGATGAAAATATCGCAAAAAAGCTCAAAATTAACCAGTTTTCTCCAACAATTAAAATTAACGGATGCTAACGTTGTCATCTATGATGTGCAACACTAACACCTCTGCTAAAACCTCAGTAGTAGTAGTCTGGGGTTTCATGAACCTTTAAATTTCATCAAACATTTAAAGGGAACCACAGGTAAGACTTGTATGGCTTAATATAACATAAATGGTGTCTCCTACTGAAATAGGTAGTAGAAAACCCACAAACGATTTACGTTACTTAAAAAACCCACATCCTTTTATACATATTTTGGACTATGAGGTGCATCATTGTTTTGATAACATAAAATGGTTGCACTCGGTGAGCTACTGGCTACTTCGCGTTTTACTGCAAAACAAATCGGAAAATAAAACACTGATACGATGACCACAGCTACTGAAAGAGCATCCCAGATACTGAGGGTTTTATTTGTCCATAACCATCTTCCCACTCCTTGCTTAACTGCTTATTACTAGGAAAGCAGTGAAGATTTACATCACTTCACTTGTTGCCCTTCGACCAAAAATTACAATCAAAACCCGCACATTGTGGCTTCGTATCAGTATTTTATTTTCAGACTTGTGTATTCTGAGGTGTGTTGCAGTCAAAATAGCAAAAGGTAGCAGCAGTCACTCACAGAGTGCAGCCATTTCACATCATTGAAATAATGGCACCCCCCATAACCCATAAGTGTTTCATGGGTTTTCTACTTCATATTTCAGTAAGCGACATCATTTACATTATATTAAGCCATTCAAATCTTAATACCTGGGTTTTTCTTAAAGAAAATTTTCACCCTGTATTTTTCACTTACATGTTTGCGGAAGAGGTCTGCGTGGGGTCCGAGCTGAGGGTCAATGTCTCTGATGAACTGCATTACATCCTCCACCGTCCACAGGTTGGGGTCTTGTCCACTGGGTCGTGGGCTTTCTCTCGAACTCAGAAAACGCTCTGAACCTGGGCAGCAATCATAAGACATATCGTGAAAATGTTTTTGAGGTTCATAAGTTTACAGTGGGGTCCTAAAGTCTAAAACCACAAATGGAACATTTTCTGTTTTACAGCTTGTATTAGAAATATATATTATATTAACAGCATAGCAATTTTGGGTGAAATTGAAACATGACTCAATTGCTTTTGCATTAACAGCAGCACTCAAGCTGTATGTACTCCACAAGTCTGTAGAGTCAATGTCACAAATCTTCTTTGACTGGCAACCTAAAAATATAATCCTATAATAATAATTTCAGGTAATTAACAACTTTTCAGGTTTAAATTAGATTTTAAATTAGATTTTAAAATCGCTTGGCAGACCTGACTTTTGTGTGTAAACAACAGGGTAGTTTGCGTACCTGTTGAGCCCAGACGATGTAGTTTCCCCGAAGAGCTGCTACTTTGAGAAAGGGAACGCATTGCCAAGCCGTGTCCAGGAGACAAGGGTGTTTTCTCAAACACCTCCGAGCTGCCAACTCCATTCTCCATCAGGAAGGGCTCTGAACACGATACAAAAACACTTAAACGCAGGGCCAACAGACACTAGAGTTCATAAAGGTCAGTTTTTTTTAACCTGAGATTTATACATCATCTAAAATCTGAATAACTTAAAACTTTCCATTGATATATAGTTTGTTAGGATAGGACAATATTTGGTCGAGATACAATGATTTGAAAATCTGGAATCCGAGGGTGCAAAAAAAACCCTGAGAAAATCACCTTTAAAGTTGTCCAAATTATGTTCTTGGCAATGCATATTACTAATCAGAAATTAAGTTGATACATTTTCGGTAGAAAATTAACAAAATATCTTCATGGAACATGTTCTTTATTAAATATCCCAATGATTTTTGGCATAAAAGAAAAATGTATCATTTTGACCCATGCAATGTATTTTTTTGCTATTGCTACAAATATACCCATGCTACTTAAGACTGGTTTTGTGGTCCAGGGTTACAAATGCTGTTTTAGCAGTGGAACAGTGTGAAATACCTTCTGAGGAGAGACGGTGGTTTTTAGCTATTTTGTGCGGTACAGAGTTACTGTTGTAGACGTCATGTTGGAGGAATCTCTTAGTGCCCCGACCAGGTCCAGAACTCAGACTTTCTGCAAAGTTTCTCCTCTCTGCAACATGCACAAGGCTCTCTTTTGATATCTATGCAGCGGTCAAAGATCAAAGAATGCACAAAATATAGTAACGAGCCACAGCAGATGTGTTTGCATGCATGAGTGCTGACCTGTGTACGTCCGGTTGTCATAGTGAACTCCTCCCACAGGGACGGGCTGACTGCCGAACAATGGGTCGCAGTGCAGGTTGTGACACAGTTTCTCCAGGAAGCGCAGCACGTATGTCACACTGTTCACTGCCGGCAGTGTTAGAGTGTGGTGCTGCTGCTCAAAATAGGCTGTAAAAGTCAAATGGGTAAAATTCAGGGGTCACTGTTATTCTATGCTCACTAAACTTTTAATTGCATTTGAAAATCTATTTGTTACTGCAGGAAAATTGCAATTAGATATTTTCCCCAAACTATGCAACTCTAAAAAGTTGCCAAAATAGGGCTTTTGAGGCTCTTTTTTTATTAGCTTTGTGGGCCTGTGCATTCTGACCTGATATGAGCTCTCCTCCATGGCCTGGTTTAAGACAGGAAAAGACTGAGCTCTGGTTATGTGCGCAGTCAACACAGGCCTGAACACACTGCTGCAGCACAGAGGAAGCTCGGCCTGGCCCAAAGTGATCTGGCAGTGACTGTATACGGCGTGCATCCAGATGGGGACCCACTTTCCCGTACTTATTCAGGTACACACATACTGAGACACACAAATAATTGCAGGGAGGTTGTTAGCAAAAACGCTTCATAAGAACTGAAATATCTGTAAAGATGTTAAACACTTGGAGTACCTGTGGGGGCCTGTAATGCAGAGCTGGGAATGGTGGCGTTGTCCAGTGGTACTGAGCTGGTGTCTGGCTCTGGAGTGCTACTGCTTGGGGAGGTGGGCATAGGGTTGGGTCCCATTCGTGCTTTTCTCTGTATACAAATAAACACAGTCAGGAGGAATTTGCATAAATAATGATGCCTTGTAATTATCACTTTGACGTCTGCTAAAGAGTTGCACCTTGCTGCCAGGTTTGGGGCCTCTCTTTCTTGGGGCCTTGATGGGATCTGTTGGGTTCTGCTGCACTTTCGGAGGCCAGTTGGCTGGCAGTTTGCCTCTGGGTTTGCTGATAGGTCTACCAGGACCTCCAATTGTTTCTTCAAGCCACGCTGTCCTCTTGGCCCAGCTTAGCTAAAATATAACATAAATATAAATATATAACACATTCAAACTGCAAGTGGATACATTAAAATCTGATTAACCTTAAACATTTTTAACAAGCCAGCATTCGTCTTATTAACCCAGCAAAACTAAATGGATAGGTTACTGTCTACCGATTGCATCTGTATCTGTATCTCATTCACGCAAAGCATATTAAACATCGTATTTACCCAGTGTGCTGTTACTGGTGGATACAACCACAGCTAGCTAATATGATGTTGTTTTATGTCTTAATTTTTTAAAGCACCAGAATGCGTTTTTGCATTTTAAAAATTGAGGTACGGTTTAGTAGACTGAAAAACTATCAAAAGAAAAAAAAGAAAAAAGAAAAAAGTCTAAAGAAAAAAAGTTTTTTACAGAACTTCTTTCAACTTCAGCGCTGGGTTTTTAGAATGCATGTCGTGTGATACGCGAAAGCCATGGTCGTCATCCGTGTAGCACGTTTACTTTAAAAAACTAAACTAAACATAAAGCAATGGAAAAGCAGTGCAGTGGAATGCAAAAAAGTGTTTTGTTTGAACAGCGCCTAACTTTGCATAAAGGAAACCTAGGTATCAAATCCCTACAAAAGGGCACAATAGGGCATCCCTGATGTAACCTTAACCAGAAAATGATTTCTGAGCAAATCTGAGGCTTGTCAGCCATCACGTTTTAAAAGAATCTGAATGATTGAGATGATCAAATACAATGTATTTAATAGTATGTCCCTCCGGTTTATGCGACAAGGATTTCTCAGTAAAATTTTAGACCCTAATGATACACATTAAAGGCGCAAAACAGCTCAAACTTCACCCGAATCCACCGCTTCAAATAAGTTATTCACCTGCCACCCTCCCGCACCTATACGTGACCCTGGACCACAAAACCAGTCTTAGGTAGCACAGGTATTTTTGTAGCAATAGTCAAAAATACATAGGATTGGTCAAAATTATAATTTTTCAGTTTCATGAAGATATTTTGTAAATTTCCTACCGTAAATATATCAAAACCTAATTTTTGATTAGTAATATGCATTGCTAAGAACTTCATTTTGACAACTTTAAAGGCAATTTTCTCAATATTTTGATTTTTTGCACCCTCAGATTCCAGTTTTTTTTTTTTTAAAAAGTTGTATCTTGGCCAAATATTGTCCTATCATAACAAGCGTATTTATTCAGCTTGCAGATGATGTATACATCTCAATTTAAAAAAAAAAAAAAAAGGCCATTATGACCATTATGGTTTTGTGGTCTAGGGTCACATATTTTTCTTTGATTTTGAAATCCGCCCCAAATCACTCGATTGTCATATTACAACAATTCTAATTCTTAGTTTTGCATGATAATATGGTGAACGAACAGTTCATTTTTAACAGCAGATTCAGTGACATTAGAGCTGATCTGCTCATCACTGCACAAGTCTGCGGCGCATTATGGCTCCAAGCCGACCATGGCCACTCTAGACAATGCTTGAGTCTCTCTGCGCTGCTTTGCTAAAGATAGGTGACTAGTCTATTTTTGACGGACGCCTGCCCAATTATATAATTGAGGATGTATTTTAAACGACTAAAAATCAGCTACAAATCTTTCATCCTTGTCATTCATCACTAGAAGTATATTAACTTTGCCTGTAGGCTACAGCACAAGAAAGTAGGACAATAAAACAACCATTTAGCTAACTAACCCATGGTAGAACCCCAAAAATTAAACAGCCAGATTAGCCTACACTTTCTTAATAGCATAAAAATATGTTTTACTCCCTTTTTTAAATATGATTAATCGCATCCAAAATAAAAGTTTGGTTACATAATATGTGTGTGTGTGTGTACTGTGTATATTTGTTACATATATACTGTATAAATACACACGTATACATTTATATATTTTAAAAAATATTTATGTTTATATACAATTTATATGATGTACAACTAAAAGTATTTTGTATGTAAATATAACATTTCTTAAATATATACATACATGTGTGTGCATTTATATATTCGTAATAAATATACATAGTACACACATATAGTATGTAAATATACTATAAACATACTTTTATTTTGGATGCGATTAATTGCGATTAATCATTTGACAGCCGTACTTTAAACTTTAACTGGTATGTCACGTTTACGCACGCACACACAAAAATGAAATAAGTTGAGCCTGTCTGATAAAAAAAAGATAAATTTTAAAATACATTCACATTTTAGAGAACATAGTTCTATTTGCATCATTAATCATCTATATCATCTACCCACGACCCACCTGCAATTAATCAGAATACTCTAAATATAGTTATACCTTGCTTCCTGGTTTGGGGCCTCGTTTCTTCGGGATTTTAATAGATTCCAGTTCTTTTTCAGGCTGGCTTGTCTGGGAACCAAGTGTTCCTTTCTGACCCCAAGGCCCAGGCAGTTTGGCTTTCTTGCGGCCAGGTTTACGTTTCTTCTGCGGTGGGGGTCTGCCTGGCGTAGGTGGCATGCCTGTCCCCTCTATGCCACCCTCTGGTAGGGCACCAAGTGCACCTAGCGTTTTTGGTAACCCAACTGCAAAAAAACAGAGGGAAAGAAAATACAGCTTAAATAGGGCAATATACCACAACATGCAGGAACAAACATAGCAGAAGAAGACAAGAAAGGCAAGCTTTGTGTGCAGAGCTGACCCATTTTTCTTTGAGCCATCGTAACAAAGAAATGAGTTGTGTTACACATTTTTAGTGCTAGTGGCCTCTGAAGTGCTACAGAAATGAAAAGAAAATGCGAGAGAGAGAGTGCACAAGAAAAGAGGAAGAGAAGACAGAATGAAAGACGGCGAAAGAAAGAGATCCACAAATCTGAATTCAATTGAGATACTTAAAAACAAAAAAAGCTTGAGTGAATGAAATGTTTGCAGCTGTAAGCACATTGAACATTTATCAAAATTCCTCGTCAACAGAAAAAATAAAGTAAGCCAATAGCACCAGTAGAATTAAATGATCAAACTCAAGCAAAAGACAGCAATCACAAACAAGCACACTTCAAAGTTTACAGACCTGTTAGCAAGGCCATGATTGCAGTTTGCATTCATCCAACTCAGAGAAATGAAGACTGTGCGACCTCACTGAGCGAGGGTCTGCTCTTGATCTTGCAGCGTGTGTCAATTTGTGGCATCCTTTTTTCTCAGTCAATTCACTTCCTTCCTGCCCTTTAGTTTCGATCTGCTCTCTAAAGCCTTCAACTCTGCCGAAACAGTCTTTCTAGTACTATTAACCCTGAAAGTCTTTCATGCACGAACCAGTGGAGTTTGTTTTGGCTCTTTCCCAGACTGAACGTTTACACATTTTCCCAAGTTCCTTCAAACATAAAGACGCTCACAAATAAAACACCATAACAACATGCTTACCCCAACCAGCTGTGAAGTTTAGTGTGTGTTTAGAGGCCTGAAAAGGTTTGTCTTCCTCTGCCAAACTTGCTGGCCTTGCATTGTCTCTTTAACCCTCTTCTCATCCCACTCAAACAGGCACACCAGCTCTTTATTGCAAGGCCTGCTATTGGGCACAGGGTTTGCAGCCATGCCAGCTGGGTGGATGCCAAAATCCCCAAGTTCTCTCAGATCAAATGCTTTTATTGCTTAAAGGAATAGTTCACCCAAAAATGAAAATTCTGTCATCATTTACTCAACATTGGTTGGATTATCTCATTAAAAAACTGCTTATTTGTGTTATTCCCTCTATATTTTCCATTTCTCCACCCAGACATTTTTTGTCTCTTCTTTTTGTTTAGTTTATTCTTTCTCTACATCTGTGGTGTCACATTTGCATTGTTAAAGTAAAATGGTCTATTTCCCACTGAATTAAACTTACCTGACTATTGTAAGTTTTTACAGATACACATATGCACATAAATGTAAATCGCATAAAGGGCTTTACATTATGTCACAAATTCAACTTAAAGGGATAGTTCACCCAAAAAATGTTTTTTCCCCCCCCAAGGCTACATTTATTTGATAAAACAGTAATTTTATGAAATATTATTACCAAAAACTATTAAAAAATTGAATTCATTTCTATTCAGCAGCAGCATTACTAAAGTCTTTGATGCTCAGTGCCACGTGATCCTTCAGAAATCATTTAATATGCTGATTTACTGCTCAAAATTACTGTTTTTTATTATCAATGTTGAAAACAGTTGTGTTGTATTTTTGTCTGATACATTTTTCACTTACTGACCCCAAACATTCGTACAGTTGTGAATTTAGCACTGGCTTAGGGCTCTACGCTTACTTTTCTTTTTAGGAGCACTTCTGCTCCTAACTTAAAAAATTTAGGAGCAGTCCAAATTTTAGGAGCACCTTCTAATCAATAATCAAAAAAATCTGATAAAAAGTTAGCCTTCCCATTACGAGATGATATGTGACTCTTTAAAGTGATTTACAAGGGAATTTTGTTTTTACCTTTGTAATGGCATTTTTCTAACTTTATTAAAAGTATGTCATCTTTTTTTATAGAAATTAGAACATTTTTTAGAAATTATATTTTTAAAGCTTTTTAAAATTTCTAATTAAAACAGAATATTAACAAGTAGAATATAGAATATATATAAGTTACCAATCAAATGAATTCAGTATTAAAATTAATTTGTACTACAGAGGTGGCATAGAAGAACACAAAAGTGGCTTGTAGGTGTATTTTAATGTTTAATAAGGCTCAGAGGTGGCATGAGTGCAATCAAATTCATAAATTCATGTTGAGATTAATGTTTTGAATATAACATTTTGAATACAGAAATATTAAATGATTTGAATAACTAAAAAAAATACTTTACTGAATCATATCATTCATTTGATTAGTTCGAATGAGCACCCTGGAGCCCTGTCTTTATTTCATGTCTTCCATTCTTGTACACCTTACCTCCATCCTCCCCTGTGCATGAATGCTGATGTAAACTTGTCAGAATGAGAAAATCTGAATTCATACTGAATAATCCACACCTTTAGTGCCTGGTGGCTGTAGGTTGTCTCCGGTGAGCGCGCACCAGCCGACTGGGAAGATGTCTCTGGAATCGTAGCGGCAGTAGTAATCAAAAGCGCCCCGCCAGCCGTCAAAGGTGATCAGAACCTCAACGCCCCGCAGCGCGCCCACTGTGGCAGGACAGATGAAGTGAGGATTCTTCCTGTCCACTGCCTCCAGCTTCATCCCCACCTGAAAACAGTTTTGCTCCGGGGCAGGTGGCTCTTGCTGAAGGGCCAAAGAGATGAAGGGAAAAGTAAGTGAAACATATCACACAAAAAGTAAAGAGATGCAAGGTAAAGTTATACTCTTTGCTTCTTTTAGCATCAAATGACCAGAACATGCTAAAATAGTCTTTAAACTATATTGTGTTTGTTTGTTTCTGTTTGTGACAGATACCTTGTGAAAGATTCGTGCTGGAGCCATTTCTGCTCCGTTGAGTGTTTTTAATAAAAACATGGGCCATGATGATGCATTCAGACGAAACCCTAGAGAAGAACACAGAACATTCATGGTCAATTATCAGTCCAATTTTATCAAAGCACATTTTTATAAGTTGCCGATTATTTCCAACTGAGTTGAGTAATGCATTCTCTTTCTCACCTAGTGGCGGCTGCAGCATGCCTCCGTTCTTCTCGCAGTTCCCAATGGGCTGGATTTCTGAGGAGTCCACTAGGCGCCAGAAATCGTTCTTGTTGTCGCTACCGTCCAGTCGCAGGCGGAGTCGGGAGCCCGTCAGGCCCACCACGGTAGCGATGCAGGTGGATGTAGTGTTTCTAGGATCCTGAGCTTCTAGCTTCATACCAGCCTTAAACTCATTCACCGGTGGGGTTGTGCTCTGAGAATGAGGATTTTTCTTTTTTCTTAACGTGGAAGTGCAATGACATTTATAAATGGTCCGTAATACTGACGTGTTCCACATTTGCATGAGTGCATGAAAAGACTCACCTGTCTGAAGCAGTGAGGAGGAGCAGCGACTGCCCCTGTTTCTTTCAGGTACTTCTCCCAACTGAAATGTCCTTAAAAATAAAGGCAAACATGTCAGAATCAAACAACACTTAGGATTCTGTCTTCATCTCGAATTAGCAAGCCTGTCTGACAACAAGATGGTAAACAATGAGATATGATCCAAACCTAAATAATTATCAAAAAATGACTACTGAAACAAATAACTCTTCCCTGACTACTTTTTGGATGTACATTACAATAATGCTAAATGTGTCCCAGTTGAGATATCTGACTCAATGCATCTATTTTAAACCAGAATAAAGATTACCTGATCATTTACTCAGCCCTATGTCATTCAAGATGTTTATGTCTTTCTTTATTCAGTCGCAAAGATTTTTTTTTTTGAAAAAAAAAAAAACATTCCAGGAATTTTCTCCATATAGTGGACTTTAATGGTGGCCAACAGGCTGAAGATCCAAATTGCAGTTTCAATGCAGCTTCAAGAGGTTCCACACGATCCCAGACGATGAATAAGGGTTTTATCTAGTGAAAAAATCTGACATTTTCTTCAAACAATAAAAAAAATGTATATACTTTTTAACCACAAATGCTCGACTTGCACTAGCTGTGCAATGCGCATCTTAATGCAATGTGTAATCGCGTTGGAAAACTTATGGTTGGTTGGTTAGTTCTTCGACTGTGTACTCCGGTTCGAAAAAGTAGGGTAGGTCTCATTTTCTCCCCCAACTTCAAAATCGTCCAACATTACTGTTTCACCTTTTTTGTAAAGGATGGTTGTCTTTCTTTGCATGTTCGCTTTGCAAACACTACATCGCACGTTACGTGACTACGTAATGCGTGAGTGCGAGCTAGTGCAAGACAAGCATTTGTTGTTAAACAGTATATAATTTTGTATTTTTACCCTTATTCCTCAGCTGGGATCATGTAGAGCCCTTTGAAGTTGCACTGAAACTGCAATTTGGACGTTCAACCCGTTGGCCACCACTGAAGTCCACTATATAGAGAAAAATCCTGGACTGACATGAACATCTTGGATGATATAAGGGTGAGTAAATTATCAGGAAATTATTCATTCTGGAAGTGAACTCCATTAAAGAATTATTTCACTTTCAGAGGAAATATTTACAGGTAATTTACTCACCCCCTTGTCATCCAAGATGTTCATGTTTTTCTTTCTTCAGTCGTAAAGAAATTATGTTCTTTGAGGAAAAAAATTCAGGAATTCTCCATATAGTGGACTTGAACTTCCAAAATGCAGTTGAAATGCAGCTTCAAACGGCTTTAAATGATCCCAGCCGAGGAAGAAGGGCCTTATCTAGCTATTTTCTAAAAAAGAAATTACAATTTATATACTTATACATTATATACTTATATTTTTTTAATCGTCCTACATCGTTGCAGAAGTACCGACCCAGTGTTTACAAAGTGAACATGCAAAGGTCAAACGCCCTTTACAAAAAGAGGTAAAACAGCGATGTAGTGCGATTTTAAAGTTGGAGGGGAAAATGAGATGGGAGTTTTTCGACATACCATAACTGTCTTGAACCGGAGTGCAGAGTACACATGCGCATCGCAGAGCTAGACAAGATGAATATTTGTGGTTAAAAAGTGTATAAATTGTAATTTTTTTTCAGAAAATAACTGACTGTTTTGCTAGATAAGCCATCTGAAGCTGCATTTAAACTGCATTTTGAAAGTTAACACTCACGGACACCACAGAAGTCGACTATATGGAGAAAACTCCTGAAATGTTTTCCTCAAAAAATTAATTTCTTTACAACTGAAGAAAGAAAGACATGAACATCTTGGATGGCATGGTGGTGAGTAAATTCTTCCGTAATTTGTTTACGACTGAAGAAAGAAAGACAAACATCTTGGATGACATGGTGGTGAGTAAATTCTTCCAAAAATTCATTCTGAAAGTGAACTTCTTTAGGTGTAGGGACTCTAGGAAGTTTCCTACCTTGGTACTGTGATGGGACACGAGAAGGGCGACCACTGCGAGCGTGCTTGATCCGTTTGCCATCTTTCCACTCAATAGCTACTGGGAGAGGAAAACACTTCAATAGCACTATATTTATTATTAAGCCTATATCATAAGTCAGAATACAGTTAAAACATTCATTATTAAAATATGCCAAAATAACAGAAATAATTGGAAAGTATTCTCATAAACAGTTTTTTAAGCCAAGTAAATACTGAAAAAAATACTGAACAAATAAAAGTGTCACCTTTCTGTGGTACAGGTTTCTTCATGATCCAGCTTATTCCTACCTCCCTGCAAAGGACAAACACAAAACTGTTATTTTATGCCGGTTTCTTACATGAGTATCTGTTTTAGGTGGTTCGACCTGATTTGGCCTGTCTGGCAGTGAATCAGTGTACAGCTCAGCTGTCACGGGTGTCTCATTCTTTACATGCTGAACCGTTAACCACGAACCCCTGCCAGCTGTATTCCCCACAGGACAATAACATGGACATCGATATCACAGCCGGCCAAAAGGTAATTTTTCTTACACAAATTGAATACTTTACCATTTTTTCAGTCTGGAATGACCTAAAGGGTCGTTGGGTCAGATGCTTAACACGCAGCAATGACCCAAAAGGTCCAAAAGGTCAACGTTAAGTGGTAAACAACAAGCGACATGATTGGGGTTGGAACCCACCATATTTAACTGAAGTACATGACAAAATAACTGTAAAAACATAATAATACAAACCCAAACATCCCGTTAAACCACCCGTCAATAATATCTGAATACAAGTTATTCTCATCGCGAGCGTTTGATCGTATCTGTTTTCGTACAACCCTCTTTTATGTCTAAATGCAGAATAATTGAATAAAACTAACTGTATAGGTACAGATACCTCAAAAGATGGCTCCCTGTCTCCCAGTTTTCCAGTTCTCTGTTCAAAAGCAGAGCGCCTTTGAGCGCCAAACACACAGTCCCTCCCTCTCCATAAATGACAGCGCAGTAGTGGCGGGGATTTGATTCATCCCAGAGATTCGAATCTCTTGAATCAGTTCATTAGCAAAGATTCATTCGTTCTACGCACTTGAAAAGGGGAGTCGACACACGGAAATGAACAATTCATTCGCTTAAAAGATTCGTTCACAAGCCAAACACTACTACAACCTCATTTCAGTGGGACACGCTACAGTCTTCCGACTGGACAACTCTAACAAAAGCGTATTACTTATTTTTTTGTACATTTGAAATCACGTTAAACTCTCCAGGAATGATTTACGCGCATTTATCGATATGAAACAATAAACTTTTAAGAACACAACACAGACTGTCTCAAATCCACAACAAATATGCTGCCATGCTACGTAGCATCATGCCATGTTTCGTATCGCATTTCGCAACTTCATATTTTCGTACAATATACTGAGCTTGATCATAATAAACACACAGTGAAATACACATCTCTGGGTCTCTGTTATTATTAGACAACACTTCACCTCCAATGCTTATACAACAAGCATGAGCTAAAGGCTAATCTCTAGCAACTCTCTGAGTCACTTTTTGTGTTTTTCTCCCTTTACGTTTAACAAAATTAAAGTTATAAAGTGAGGTAATAATTGCTAGGCAATTATTACGGACGGTAGGAAGGGGACTGTTTACCTTGCGGAGAAAGGTTTTTGTGTGATTTCTCAAGTGTGAGGGTTAGTGTTTATCCGCCATGTTTTTAGTGCGCGTGTAGTCTTGGAGAGGGGAGGGGCTGCACGCGACTGCACGGGACGATTAGACTCCTATCAAATAGGCCAAGACGGCTACTACTGTACTTATCTATAGTGTGTATGTTTGTTCACCACAGTGTCTGGAATAAACACTGAACGTTTCTTTTGTTTATCTGAACAGCTTAATAATGAGTAAAAAAAGAATGCAAAAATCCTGCCCATTGACTTGCAGAATAAATTAAATATAATGTATAATAAAATTATTAAGTGCATTATGTAATGTTTGCAATAAATAAATAAAAATACAGTATTAAAAATTTAAAAACACTGTATTTATATTTTGCACTCACTTCGTAAATCCAACATTCCATTATGTATACAGTTAAATTAAATATTGATTTTCATGCTGTTCACTGTATTTCAGTGTTTTCCATAACGTTTTCCATTTTAAGGCGTATTTGTATTTCACATTCTTATTCTTTTATTTATTTATGCTTACATTTCATTTATTGTAGGCCTACTTCTATTTTTTTTTTTTAACTTTCTATTGTGTATTTAATATTAAATTATATATTTATTTAATTAAGACTGTACTTAACTATATCTAAATAAAGAGTGGAACAACAATTAAAATAAAATAAAAAATAATCTAATTTTTTTCAGACACCACAACAAACATTCTTTATTTTTTTTCCAAAAGTTATTTGGCTACCAGTGAGACAACAGATAAAATTTGAGACATGAAACAGAAATATAAAGCTACATTTATATTTTTATGCTATTTATTGTTTATTATTGTTATTTTTATTATTTACAATCTGTAATTGCTATTTATTTATTTTTATATTTATTTAATTTAGTCAGTTAAATACCTCCATAATATGCATGTGTGAAACAGAGTGCATTGGAATAAAAAATAATCTTTGACAGATGCATCATCATGACACAAAAAGAACAGAAATATTCATTTTTATTCTTATTTTGGTGTATGTGTGAACGGAGAATGTGAGATTTCAAATATTTTCCTTTCTTTTGAAGGTTATAAATATTCATTTTATATTTATTTTAGGCTATTTTACTTTGTTGTTGTTGTTTTGCTTTTTACATACCAATGCATTTAAATTTAAAATATTTATTTTAATTTAAAACTGTATCTAAATAAAGAGTGGAACAACAGCTATTTAGCTACCAATGAGACAACAGATGAAATATGAGACGTGAAACAAAAATATAAAGCTACTTTTATATTTTTTATGCTATTTATTGTTTATTATTGTTATTTTTATTATGTTTAATCCGTAAATGTTATCTATTTATTTAATTATTTATTTAAAAATATTATGTGTGAAACAGAGTGTATTGTGATAAAATAAATCTTTGACAGATGTATTGTTATAAACAGATATTTTAATTTTAGATATTTTATTTTAATTTCTGTCACTGGTTTATGTATGATGGGAGAATGTGAGATTTAGAATATTTTCCTTTGTTTTGAAGGTCATTAAAATATTAATTTTATATTTTAGGCTATTTTGCTTTACTGTTTCATTTTAAAATATAAAAATCAGTTATAAGGTTCCGCATCAGCTATAAAATAGTACTTCTTACCTATAAGGCACTTAACGGTTTAGCTCCTGCGTACCTACCTAGTCTTCTACCACGCTACAATCCATCACGCTCCCTAAGGTCACAAAACTCTGGATTGTTGGTAGTACCTAGGATAGCAAAGTCCACTAAAGGAGGTAGAGCTTTTTTGCATTTGGCTCCCAAACTCTGGAACAGCCTTCCTGATAACGTTCGGGGTTCAGAAACACTCTCTCTTTTTAAATCTAGATTAAACACACATCTTTTTACCCAAGCATTCAAATAATGCATCTCATAAACTTTTCCTGCAGTTATATCTGATGAAATGCTCATTATTAATCTTTTAGCTCTGGTTTAACAAATCTTTCTTTTCTTAGTTTGAACAGCAGCTACACTAATTATGTTCCTATTTGTTCTCTGTTTTTGCCATGGGATTGACATCCCATGGTAACTAGGAATTCACAAGCTCCAGTGTGGATCCAGAACACTTAAGAAGAGATGATGCCAACCCCACAGAGGACTTCAGATGATGCCAACCCTGAAAACATACAGCACTACCGAATTCTGCTACTAATTTTTAGTGTTCTTTGTCTGTTTGATTACGTCATTAATTGATCTTTACCACACATCTCTACCATATGTACATCAAGCTACTACTACATATATTGTAAAAATGTCAATTTGGTGTAAAGTTGCTTTGCAACGATATGTATCGTGAAAAGCGCTATACAAATACATTTGAATTGAATTGAATTATAAAAATAATAATTATTACATCTTTAAAACTATGATTATGTAAATAAAGAGTGGAACAAACAATAATTTCAAAAATAAAATAAAACTAATAGATTTTTTTTTAACACCACAACAAACATTTTTACCTCTACCAGATTTTGATTTCTCTATTCTTCTACCAAAGAGACAACAGTGTCTCCAAAAAAATAAAGGTACTTTTATATTTTTATGCTTTTTATACTAAATGTACGTTTTTATCAATAAAGAAGTTTTTTCGGTAACACTTTACAATAAGGTGTGATTTGTTAATTAGTTAATGTATTAACTAACATGAACCAACAATGAACAATACATTTATTCCATTACCTACTAATCTCCGTTAATGTTAGTTAATAAAAATACAGTTGTTCATTATTTGTTCATGCTAGTTGACAGTGCGTTAAACACAACTTGTGATTTTAATAATATAATACATTAGTAAATACTGAAATTAACTAAGATTAATAAATGCGGTAGACGTATTGTTCATTTTTATTTAATAAGAAAATGTTAATGTCAAAGTACTACCTTTTTTGTAAGTGAGTAAGTGATTTTTTATTATGCCGCAAAGAGCAAAACTGTTACAAAACAAAGACAGTCAGACAAATATTGAGCAAGCCGCGACTGTAGTTGTAGTCGTGTTGCAGGCAGAGGTCGCACAGCTGTGGAGCGTGACACGAGGAGGGCGGGGAACCGGAGGAGGGCGAGTCTAAAAGGATCCTCCTCAGAGTCTTACCTGGAAAAAACTACAGGAATACTTTTACGCCATAGTGAAGGCATGTCGAGGACGCGCTCACAGGATGTTTTTTTTAATTAGCTAGTGCTTTTTTTCGACGTACACCATGTATACGACTGAACGCAGGCGCATGAGCCTGCACGACACCAAGAGAAAGGATCCCGTACGAGTTTCAGCTGGAAGTTTATGGCAGGATCCTTTGGCTCTCGAAATCAGCGGCGGGAATAAAGGCGTAGTATCTCCGCGCAGTCGGACCAGGGCTTTATCCGTGGTGTATATCGCCTTTGAGGACGGGTCTGTGCCTCAAACCGAGACGAATCTGTCACTGACATGTCTTAAAGAAGCCTGCGCAGACGCGCATGCGGCGCTCAAGAGCATTTCTTTTGATCGCATCGCTTTGGGCACCAGTGAAATTCTGGACACTTTCTACAACGCAGGCAAGTTGCGGCACGCATATATCTGGGATTTTCAGGAATATTTCCAAAGTGCATTGGTAAGCAGTTGTTATTTCCACTCTGTGTTCAGATGTTGTCGTGGTGGAGATGAGCAACACTATCTGCCAGCCGTCTCTGTTCTATCACCTGGGTGTCAGAGAGAGTTTCAGTATGACCAATAATGTCATCCTTTACTGTAATAAACGAGAAGACGATCTTCAAGTTGTGAAGGTGAGACAGTGCACCCAAAAACATCCTTCAGAAAGTGCAAGGTTGTTGCAAGTCACAGTGGAGTACGCCGGGGCAAGTTGTCACACTTTCTATTCCATTGAACATTTCTCAGTGTGTTTTTTGAATGTCACTTCTACATAGACACAAACCTTAAAGCCTTGGCAAAAAAAAAAAATCCACTTCTTGACAACGGTGTTGTCATTCTGTATGATGTAAGTTGACACTTGTTATAATGGGACTGTCTATTTAGAGAGTAATGCTATGTGAAACACGAAATAATTAACTCACAGCATAAATGGTAACATAAAAATATTAAAACAATATTTTGACCAACACAAGGTGCAACTTTTTTGTGTAAAATTATGCGGCAACACTCATTTATTGAAAATACTCTTACTGTAAAATAATACTTATACTTGTGTCTTGCTTTTCAGTAAAAACAAACAAACAAACAAACAAAAAAATATATATATGTGTGTGTGTGCGTGTGTGTGTGTATATATACACTACCGTTCAAAAGTTTGGGGTCAGTACATTTTTATTGTTTCTTTTTTTTTTTTTTTTAATACTTTTATTCACCAAGGATGTATTAAGTTAATAATTAAAAGTTTATTAAAAGTTAATAATAAATAATTTACATTGTTATAAAATATTTATATTTTGAATAAACACTGTACTTTTTAAACTTGTTATTCATGAAAGAATCCTGAAAAAAAAAATATTTGGCAGCACAACTGTTGATATTATCCAACACTGATTATTCTAATAATAAATCCGCATATTAGAATGATTTCTGAAGGATCATGTGACACTTAAGACTGGAGTAACAGCTGATAAAAATTCAGCTTTTCATCACAGGAATAAATTCTATTTTAAAGTATGTTAAAATAAAAAACATTATTTTATATTGTAAAAACATTTTGCAATATTACTGTTTTTTTTTCTATATTTTTAATCAAATAAATGCAGCCTTGATGAGCATAAGAGTCTTCTTTAAAGACTATTACAAGTCTTACTGACCCCAAACTTTTGAACGGTAGTGTATATATATAAGAAGTTATATTTTTATACAAGTTTCTTATGCTCATCAAGGCAAAAATCCAGAAAAATAATCAGTAATATTGTGAAATATTATTTCATTGTAAACTAAATATTTTCTGTGTGAATATGTTTTAAAATATAATTTATTCCTGTGATGCAAAGCTGAATTTGCAGCATCATTACTCCATTCTTCAGTGTCACATGATCCTTCAGAAATCATTCTAATATGCTGATTTATTACTTTTATTATCAATGTTGTAAACAGTGCTGCTTAATATTTTTTGGAACCTTATTCTTTGATGAATAAACAATTAAAAAGAACCGTATTTATTCAAAACACATCCTTGCTGAATAAAAGTATCAATTTACTGACCACAAATTTTTAAATGGTAGTTTATATTGTTACAAAAGTTTTCTATTTTAAATAAACACTGTTCTTTTGAACTTTTTTATATATTAAAGAATGCTGGGAAAAAAAAAAAAAAAAAAAAAAATCACAGGTTCCAACAATATATTAAGCAGCACAACTGTTGATAATAAATCAGCATATTAGAATGATTTCTGAAGGATCATGTGACACTGAAGACTGGAGTAATGGCTGATGAAAAAATTCAGCTTTGCATCAGAGGAATAAATTATACTTAAAAATATATTAAAATAGAAAAACATTATTTTAAACCGTGATAATATTTCACAATATTACTGTTTTTTTCTGTATTTTTTATCAGGTAAATGCAGCCTTGAGCATAAGAGTCTAAAGATCTTACTGATAACAAACTGTATATACAGTTTGACACTTGACATGTTTACTAACTTTTAGGCACTATTTGGATAGTAGAATTTACAAATAAAATCACAGTTTATGTTTTTAACTATATGTTTAAAAACTAACATGCAAAAACCACTACTATATAAAACAAGCATTTGTATGACTGAAATTACAAATGAACAACTAGGTACTGAGTGACCTTCTTTGTGACAACCTGCCCCGGTCCTATATCATGTGTTTGTTTTAATTTTCCGAATTCTTCTTGCTAGGAGCAATGTGGGAGCTACACTTTTATCCCCTACATGGTGTCACCACAAGGTAAAGTATTTGCTTCTGATGCCACACTGATGAGGGGCATCAAAGATTTCCTTCATTCCAGCTTTAAAATTGAATCCCTGCTGACCCCTCTGGTGGATCGACTGGTCAAGTTGCTGGAAAGTGTTCACATTCATTCTAGGTAGGAACGTGATATGTTTTTGTGCATTTTCTTTTCGTTGAATTCAGTTGCTGAATGTTGCTTTTCAATTGTCTGAATTAACATTTAACAAACTCTTGCCTCATAGCGAATACCTCCACGAGGCAATCCGCAGGGAGATCCGTCTGGCTCGAGAGCACTTCACCGGACAGGCCCTGAGTCAAGAGCTGGGCCGGATCCAGAAGCGTCTGGACTCGGTGGAGCTTCTGAGTCCAGATATTGTTATGAGCCTCCTGCTATCTTACAGGGACATCCCAGTGAGTTAATAGAATTACATATGCACAATGGTAAACTTTCAGTTATGTATGAATGATAGCATAGATTGCATAGTGTGCAGTCATTATGTTTCGTGAACAAATAGCCTCTTTTGCCTCATTTCTTTGTGTGAATGTTTTGATTGTTGCTGCGATACAAACCTGAATGTGTTTAATCATTAATAAGATCTAGAGATGAGATCTCGCCCTCCTTGACATAATAAAACTTTTAGTAAACATTAAGTTATTGCTTTCTGTTCATTAAGATTTTCACGCTGTGCTTATTAATTTGATTATATGAAAATCCTTGTCTACCTTGAGGAATAAGCAAGACTGTTCAACAATGGTTGTGAAATATTAGAGGTGCCAGCCAAATGTGTGAATAATTTATTGAAATTTAACTCTCTTTCTCCATGTGATTCAAGGACTACGACGCCATCATAAATCTGGTGGAGACATTGAATAATTTGCCCATGTGCATGGTGACATCACATCAGAACATCAAGTTTCAGTATATATTTGCATTGAACAGGTACACTTTTTTGCAAACATTTATTGGAGACAACATTAGTATTGTTCCCTGCAAAACATTTTGAAATGTGTTTAAAGGAGGAATAACGCTGGCGATCGTGCCAAGGCTTTAAAGCTCATTTTACCCATCGTGGAATCGGGGGGCACCGTGGCCTCGGATGTGTACTGCCTGTGCGGGCGCATATACAAGGACATGTTTCTCAGTTCAGGCTTCAAAGACACAAACAGCAGAGATCAAGCAAGTTACTGGTGAGTCATTACAAATTATTCTCCGGACTGTTGAGCTTTATGTTTATTGCACACATTTATAAACGTCCACTTCATTGTATAGTGCTGTGGTAGGACAGCATCGGATCTGAAATAATGCAAATAAAAGATAATGATCCGATGGTTTGCACGCACTTCCAAAAGTGGCCAGTATTTTTGTCTTGCTTTCCAGAACAAATATGCAAATAACCTTAAAACAAGATACGTTTATTAAAAAACTAAACTGCATAAGATATTAAGACTTGTTGTCAAAGATTGTTGTTTCCTGTTTTCAAATAATTATATATTTTTTAAATAATAAAAGAAAAAAATTATTGTTTTTGGCATACTTTACTCAGTTTTGTAGATTTAAGCTTTAAACAAAAAACAATCAAAACACAAATGTAACAAATATTTCCAAAATGTGGAAAGATAATAAAATTTTAATAATACATTTTTTTTATTATTATTTTTTTTATTTATTTAGCGGTTTGCACTTCCAAAAACTGGTCAGTGTTTTTGTCTTGCTTTTTCAGTATAAATATGAAAATAACATTAAAATAAGATACATTTATTAAAAAACAAAGTTGCTTAAGATATTAAGACTTTCTGTGAGAGAATATATTTTCGCTGTTTTCAAATAATTAATACTTTTTTTAATAATAAAAGAAATTTTTGTTTCTTGTTTTTGTTGCATATCTCACTAAATTTTGTAGATTTCTGCTTTAAAGAAGATTACAAAATTGCAAAAAAATTAACAAATAACAATTCCACAGTGTGGTAAGAAAATAAAATTGTAATTATAAAAGATTTCTTTTTAAAATATAAACCTTACTACATTTTGCAGATTTATGCTTCAAATAAACTAGCATTTCGACAGTGGAGTAAGAAAATAAAAATGTAATTATAATTTTTTTTTTTTAACATTTATTCATCCTGTGGCTTGCACATGCTTCCAAAAACTGGTAAAATGAAATATGAAATAAAATGAAATATGCAAATAACCTTAAAACAAGATACATTTATTAAAAAACTAAATTGCATAAGATATTAAGACTTGTTGTCAGGAAAGATATATTTTTCAAATACTTCATTTATTTTTTAAATAATAATTTTTTTCTGGTTTTATGCGTACCTCACTAAATTTTGTAGATTTATGGTCAAAAAATATTTCCACAATGGGGTGAGAAAATAAAAGAATAATAATAAAAGATAAAACATTTATTATTTTTTTAAGTATTAATCTTAGTAAATTTTTGTAGATTTATGGATCAAACAACCAAACAACAAATAAACATTTCTACAATGGGTTAAAGAAAAAAAAATATTAAACACACACACACACACACACACACACACATATATATATATATATATATATTATTAAAATAATAATATTAAAATATATTATTATTATTATTTATTTATTTTTATTTTTTTAAATATATTCCCTGAGACAAAAAAAATAGTAATACAGTTTCTTCTTGTATTACATTTGTCTGGTTCAAATTTTTTTTTTAATAATTTTTACTAATTAATAACTAAAAGTGAGTTTCTTGTGGTGATGCTAATTTCTCTAATGTTCCTTTTTCAGCAATGTGTATGTGTTATGTTTGTCCTGCAGGTATGGCAAGGCCTTTGAGATTGAACCGTCTTTGCACTCCGGAATCAATAACGTTGTGCTCCTGATAGCTGCTGGCCATGAATTCGACACTTCCATTGAACTGCGGAAAATCGGTGTGTTTGTGTGTCCCTCATTTAGCTTCCCTGCTCTGGTTGTGAGCACTTTAAACAGTGGGATGGGTCATGATTTGCTCTACATATCATGTACAGTAGTGCTTTGTTAGCTATTGCATGGATTTTTTTGTATAGCAGGCTACTGTATAGAAACTGATATTTAGTGGCCTACTTGTATAATCCAGATGCTTTGGGCATTGAACATGAATGCATGATGACACATTGTATGTGTAGATATGTGTCATGTGTGAGAAACTAGCAGTTTGAGGTGGTTAACTCAAAATAGCTCAGTTGAGGTGTTGCCTTGCTTTCACACTTTACATGCATGTCTCCTGCATTTTCATATGTGAAATGCCTATACTGAGGCTGATAGAGGTTTAATGTATTATTGAGTTATGGTGTTTTTTTGTCTTTGTGTGTTGTGCAGGTGTCACACTCAGTAGCCTGCTGGGCAGGAAAGGCAGTCTAGAGAAAATGCAAGACTACTGGGATGTGGGTTTTTATCTGGGGGCGGGAATCTTGGCAAATGAGCACAAGAAAGTCATAGAAGCTTCCGAGAAACTCTACAGGCTCAATGCGCCAATGTGGTGAGTAAAGGAAGTGAATAATTATCCATGTTTATTTTGGTTTGTTAAGGTATTTAAAACTGGTTTGGTTTCATGTTTAAATTAAAGTTATTCCCATTAATGAAAGTTATTAAAATGATTTTCCTTAGTTAAAAAAACGCAATTTGTTTAATTTTTAAAAATTATTTTCTACTAATTAAAAATTTCAAAATTTCAAAAAACAAACTTTTTTTTAAAACCCTTTCATTTTAAAGTTAAAGTTCAAAGTTTCATTTTAAAAAGTACTAACCCTTGTGCATGGAAAGACTAGGCCTGTCAGTTTATTATTTCTTTTTAAATGTAATTTATTAAACAGTATACAGATTAAATAATCAATGAATTGTGTGAGATATTTAATATAAACTATCAGTCAAAAGTTTTTGAACAGTAAGATTTTTTGTTATTATTATTATGTTGAAAACAGCTGAGTATAATTTTTTTAGGTTTCTTTGATGAACGAAAGTTCAGAAGAACAGGATTTTTTTAAAAATAGAAATCTTGTGTAACATTATAAATGTCTTTATCATCACTTTTGATCAAGTTGAAGCATCCTTGCTAAATAAAAATATTAATTTCTATAAATTACAACCGCCCCCCCCAAAAAAATGTATACTGACTCCAAGCTTTTGAATAGTATAGTGTGTAATGTTACAAAAGCTTTTATTTCAGATAAATGCTGATCTTTGGATCTTTCTATTCATCAAATTGATTCTGAAAATTTAGATTTGATCACAGAAATAAATTACATTTATAAAATATATTCAAATAGAAAATGGTTATTTTAAATAGTAAAAATATTTCAGAATTTTACTGTTTTTGCTGTACTTTGGATCAAATAAATGCAGGCTTGGCGAGCAGAAGAGACTTTTTAAAAAACATTAAAAATCTTACTGTTCAAAAACATTTGACTGGTAGTGTAAATGAATATAATTTAATATAATTAAGAAATTAGGTATAATTGAGAAGGAATCAGATTATTGACAGATAAATGCATTAAGGCACATTGACTGTAGTAGCAAACATTAAGATTTAAATTGGTCATGAATTGCATTATCACATTATATTTAAGCAAGGTGACTTCTCCTTCAAAACAGGTATGTTGCATCCATCATGGAGACGTATATACTGTACAAGCAGTTTGCCAAACCTCGAGAGGTCAGTCATCCTAAACAGGAAACTGTGGACTTTTGGATGGAGTTAATGGTGCAGGCATGCAAACCTACCGTTTCCACAGCTCGCTGCCCGGTGAGATTTTTTTCTGTCCCAAAAGACAACTTGTTTCAGTTAGCTTCAACAACAATTAAAGAAAAGGCCAAAAAAGGTGGAGAACATAAACAAACCCAAATTATATATCTTTTTAGGTTCTCATTCTGGAGCCTACAAAAATCTTCCAACCTAGTATAATAAGCGTAAATGAGGAAGATGACAGCCGTACGGTTCAGCTGAGACATGTCACTCCACTCGAGGTAAACACCCTTGGCTCTTGATGCTTTTCGCACACGGCTTTTGTGCAGGCTGCATTATGTTGTCACGCAGTTTCCAGGTTATTAAATAATTTATGTAATAGATAGGCATCATTTAACTTGACGGAGGGCAGTATGAGTAACCTGCAGCTTTAGGCTGTAATATTCAACATTTGTGTATATGTCTGTGAGAGTGTAATGTGCTTTATTTGGCTTTCCCAGAAAGGTCTTCATGAGTGGACTTTCCCAGCATCTGCGATTCGTGGAGTAAGGTACTGTGCGCTTATGGGAATACTGTCATTTCCACTTTTTTTTTTTTTTTTTCTGTTTTCCATTTCCAAGTTTGCAGTGGTTTTCCCAATAGAGCTGCTCTGTTTTTGGCCACAGCCCAGCGACTTTCTCTGAATAGGTCTTTTTTTGAAACTTCCTCACTTAATGCTTAGTCTAGTTGACGCCTGTTATCCTCTTTCCAGCTTTTAAGCTATACTGTAGATCAGCGTCTCTTCTGTTCTTTTTCTTTCTGTTTTTGTTCTTATTTCCAGCCCTTAGGGCAGCGAACATCTTGTGTAGCGCTCAAGTTGCAAAACAAATGACACTGGATGTTAATATTGAAGATCAGACTGACCCCTAGTTAAAAATAATTTCAGTTTTGGGTAAAATAGTCTCCTTGAGGGATTTGTATTCCTGGTAGAATTAAGAACATGATTCCTTTTTCTTATCATGCTTCTGATAAATATTAGCTACATGAAATATGTCTGGGTTTTCTGTAATGTTATGTATTTGTTATTAAAGGAGTAGGTTACTTCCAGAACAGAAATTTACAGATAACTTACTCACCCCCTTGTCATCAAAGATGTTCATGTCTTTCTTTCTTCAGTCGTAAAGAAATTGTTTTTTGAGGAAAACATTTGTCCATATAGTGGACTTCAATGGTGCCCCTGAGTTTGAACTTCCAAAATGCAGTTTAAATGCAGCTTTAAATGGCTCTAAATTATCTCAGCTGAGGAAGAAGGGTCTTATCTAGCAAAACGAATGGTTGTTTTTTAAAAAAAAATGTACAATTTATATTCTTTTTAACCTTAAATGTTCTTCTTGTCTAGCTCTGCGCGTACTCTGTGTATTCCGGTTTAATACGGTTATGGTATGTCGAAAAACTCCCATCTCATTTTCTTCTCCAACTTCAAAATCATCCTACATCGCTGTTTTACCTTTTTTTTGTAAAGGGCGTTTGACCTTCTTTGCACGTTCACTTTGTAAACACTGAGGTGGTACTTCTGCAGCGATGTAGAACGATTTTGAAGTTGGAGGAGAAAATGAGATGGGGAGTTTTCCGACATACCCTAACTGTCTGAAGTTTTTTTTAGAAAATAACAGATGGTTTCACTAGATAAGACCCTTATTCCTCAGCTGGGATCATTTACAGCCCTTTGAAGCTGCTTTGAAATTGCATTTTGGAAGTTCAGACTCGGGGGCACCATAGAAGTCCACTATATGGAGAAAAATCCAGAAATATTTTCTTCAAAAAACATAATTTCTTTATGACTGAAGAAAGACATGAACAAAACTCACTTTTTAAGTATGAAATGTGTGTATGTTATGTTATAGAACAAAAGTACTGTGCACCAAATACTTTGTTTTACTTATAAATGTAAAAACAGCCCACAGATCTTTTACGTTTTAGAACTACAAACTGAATTGCTCTATTTTGTTCTATTTCAAATACTGTAAAGAGGCTTGTTTTATTTTTTATCTTCTGATTGAGAATCCATTATTCCACTCTTGCAGCATCTCCAAGTTTGACGAGCGCAGCTGCTTCTTGTATGTCCTGTACAATTCCGATGATTTCCAGTTGTACTTTCCCAGCGATCTTCATTGTAAAGGGTGAGCTCCTCTCATCGGCACATTGCTTAAACACACTGCCAAGGACAACATGAGGGAAGAGCTCCAATGTCATGATTGTTTTGACAGAGAATGAACTGTTCAAAGATTATGTTCTGTGAATTAGTTTTAAGAATAATCTGATATTTTAATAGGTGCTCAAGGCTATTCACTCAGCCTTTAAAACACATGCCGTATTACTTTCCGTTCTGTTGTATCAGGTTCAGGAAGTCGCATTTGACCTAATTTTATGAACTTGTCATTCTTCCACTGAAATAAGCATTAAGCAATTATGAAGTGGTGAAATGATTCAGTCTAATTGCGTTTGAACAACATCGTAAGAAAATACTTGTCATAGTTGAATGAAATTTTCCATTGAACATATCCTGTTTGTGTGTTGCTTATCAGGTTCTGTGATTTGGTCAACTCTCTATTGCATCACACAGAAAGTCCCATTGACGATTCCAGTCCAATCGGGGGAGGGGAAGGAGATTTAGAGGTAAGAGAAATCACCATGAATATCATATAACTTCTTATTTTTTGTGTAGGCTAGTAACCATGCTCAGCATGAGTGAAAATGTGGACTTGGTTGATTAAGCGGCTATTTCTATCTTATCCTTGGTATACAACCCCTAAAATGATTAATGACGCTATTGTAGACTCATGGTAGAATTAGATGATATTACTGAGTTGAGTTTAGTTTTGATGACCCAAATAGGTGATTCATTTCTCATGGCTTGAACAGTGCCAGTCAGTAATGTAGTGTCACTACATGTCCTGGCACTATTCTCTTTTAGAGCTGATTTACAGCACAGTCTTCATAGCTGACTTTGCGTAATTGATTCTGCTATTTTCCTGTTCATTACTGTAAAGCTGTACTGTATCTGCAATCGATGTAGAAATAATGTTGACTCGACTTGACTCTTTCCTTTGATGGAAATGTGGATCATTCAAGTCACTGATTTAATTGCTGAATCATATCATTTGATTAGTTTGAACGGCTTATTCATTTAGGAATTAAGCAAGTGACTCTTTATGAATGGGAAATTAAATGAATGGGAAATTAAATGATTGGTTCAGTAGATTTGTTTAAAAACGCACTTTCATTCATAAAGGAAACACCGCTGTGCTTGAATGGAGATGCACAGCGGCTTGTAACTTGTTTCTAATTATTTTTGAAGACGAAATAGAGCAGAATCATGCAATAGTGTTATAGTCAGACAATGTAAGTCACTTCTTGTTTATTAAACTGTTGTATTAAATCAATATCTCATTTACAAACTCCTTTAAAAATCATTAAAAGCTGTCACTCTTAGTTCACTCTTAGAATTTTAGTTCATTGCAATCTCACAAAGGTCCATTATAATCAACAAAGCTCTCTAAACTGCACAATCAATCTCTTATGTAAACTCTGTCCACACATTGTTTATTAAAGAATTTGTGAGATATGTATGTGATACGTTACTCAACATTGCAAAACCGTAGAAAGCTTTGCAGCTCTCCTCAGCGGAAACACAAATATGCTGATCGGGTCAGTTGCACTGGTTCTCCTAAATATTTTTTCATAGTCGCAGAAGTTATCAGCAAACTCAGTTTTGCTGTTCTTGTTTTTTTAACAAGCAATAGGCATACAGTTTTAACTACATTTTTTGCTTCATCTTTAATCATTGCGTACTTAAATGTCAAATATTTTTTAAAACATACATTACCAATCAGAGGTTTGAAGCTAATGATTTTTTTTTGTTTAAATGTTTTTTTTTAAGTCTCTTAGGATCACAAAGTCTAAATTTATATGATGAAAAATGCAGTAAAAGCAGCAATATTATGAAATTTTATATAAGGGATCATGTACATCCAGCCAGTTGTTATTGCGTAATAAAGCCTGATAGATGTATCAGTTGTTGTGTAAGACTGAAGGGCTTTATTTTGCAATAACAACCAGCTGGATGTTCATTATCCCACTTATTATTACACCGCTACTTGCCACCAAACTAAATAAGTAGAAATATTGATTTGAGTTGAAATATTTGAACGCAAAGCTTCTGGGAAGAAAGCAGTTGCTAGCAAGTGGTAAATGCAAGCTGCATGAAAAATTATGGTGATAAAAGACATTGATTTAAGCTAAAATGGTTTTAAAATCTTTCCAGTTTGTTGATTATCTTACAATCCGTTACGATCATTGCAAAATGGCAGCAGCTGTGTTTGTATGAAACAAGAGAGCGGATCTACGTAATTAAATAATTGTACACAGAATATTGAGTTTTAATATTTTATAAGCCTAACGCAAAGCTTCCATGATGAAAAAAAAGTTCTTAGCTAGCGAATAGCACCAACTACAGTTACCTGGATGAGCTTGTATGATATTTTTTTCCTGTTGTTATCGGGGAATAACATAGTTAGGAATGTGATGACTGACCAATCAGAATTGAGTATTCCATGTAGCGGTTTCTGTTTTATCTTTTAATATTTTTAAAAATGTAATTTATTCCTGTGATTGTATAACTCCAGTCTGCGTTGTTGCATGATCCTTCAGAAATCATTCTAATATGCTGATTTGGTGCTCAAAAAACATTTCTTGAACATTTCATGTTGAAGACAGTTGTGCTGAAACAGTACTACATTTTTTAATGACTCTTTGATGAATAGAACAGTATTTTTATGAAACAGAAATCTTTTGTAGCATTTGGAAATGTCTCTGGTGTCAGTTGATCAGTGTAATGTGTCCTTGATGAATAAAAGTAACAATTTCTTTTTTAAAAAAAATCTTTCAGTATCTTTATGAGAGGAATGAGAATGGAGACAAGGTGGTGCTGGGTAAAGGAACCTATGGAGTGGTGTACGCTGGACGGGACCTAAGCAATCAAGTGCGCATCGCAATCAAAGAAATCCCAGAGAAGGACAGCACGTATGAACTTGTTTTTCCATTGCTTTAATTTTTCCAATGAAATGCAGCTTTAGAATATGTTTCTTATCATTTTAGCTGCAAGTTTGTTTAATTCAATGGATTGGTTCACTTCTAAAATAAATATTTCCTTATAATTTACTTTCCCCCTTGTCATCCAAGATGTTCATGTCTTTCTTCCAGAATTTTTCTCTGTATAGTGAACTTTAGTGAGGATCAACTACTTGAAGGTTCAAATTGCAATTTCAAGGCAGCTTCAACAGGCTCTTATCTAGCAAAATGATCTGTCATCTGTTACAAAAATAATCATTTATATAGTTTTTGACCACAAATGCTCATCTTGCACTAGCTCTGCGATGCACGCCTTCATGCATTGCATAATCACATTGGAAAGGTCACGCGTGGTAAGTTCATTGCCTGTGTACTTTGGTTCAAAAAGATAGGGTAGGGCGAAAAACACTCTCTCATTTTCTCCTCCAACTTCAAAATCTTCCAACATCATTGTTTTACCTTTTTTTTTTTTGTAAAGGTCGTTTGACTTTCTTTGCATGTTCGCTTTGTAAACACTGGATCGATACCTCCAACATGATTGTGTAATGTATGAGGTCGGGTTGGTGCAAGACAAGCATTTGTGGTTAAAAAGTATATAAGTTTTTATTGTTTTAAGAAAATGACAGATAGTCTCCTTAGATATAACCCTTATTCCTCAGCTGGGATCGTGTAGAGCCCTTTGAAGCTACACTGGAACTGCTGTTTGGACCTTTCCAGTTTTTCTACCCAAAATTACTATAAAAATTATAAAATGTTAATAAAATGTATTAATAATTTTATATATTAAACAGTGAACATATTAATAAATTATATAAAAAATAGTAAAATTATGTACAGTGGCATGCGAAAATTTGGGAACCCCTTGCAGAATCTGAAATTGTGAATAATGTTAATAATTTTATTAGCCAAACGCAAAGCTTCCATGATGAAAAAAATGTTCTTAGCTAGCGAATAGCACCAACTGCAGTTACCTGGATGAGCTGGTATGAGATTTTTGGTATGAGTTTTTACCTGTTGTTATTGGGGAATAACATAGCTCGGAATGTGACGACTGCCCAATCAGAATTGAGTATTCCGTGTAGCGGTTTCTGTTTTATATTTTAATATTTTTAAAAATATAATTTATTCCTGTGATTGTATTACTCCAGTCTGCGTTGTTGCGTGATCCTTCAGAAATCATTCTAATATGCTGATTTGGTGCTCGAGAAACATTTCTTGAACATTTCATGTTGAAGACAGTTGTGCTGAAACAGTAATACATTTTTAATGATTCTTTGATGAATAGCCCTTGCAGAATCTGTGAAAATGTGAATAATGTTAACAAATTAAGAGAGATCACATGAAATGCATGTTATTTTTTATTTAGTACTGTCCTGAGTAAGATATTTTACATAAAAGATGTTTACATATAGCTGAAATTATTAAAATAATTCCCTTCTGAACTCAAACACGACTATTAAAAAAAGGTTCAAACACTCACTAATGCTCCAGAAGGAAACACGATGCATTAAGAGGTGGGGAGTGAAAACTTTTTGAATTTAAAGATCAGTGTAAATTGTGCTTAATTTCTCTTCTGGTAAACATGCAAGTATCTTCTGTTTTTTTCCAGTACTAAGTGGAAAAAAACTATATTCAACAAAATAAGAAAAATTTCAAAAGTTTTCACCCCCCTTCTTAATGCATCGTGATTCCTTCTGGAGCATCAGCGAATGTTTGAACCTTTTTTAATAGTTGTGTTTGAGTCCCTCAATTGTCCTCAGTGTGAAAAGATGGATCTCAAAATCATACAGTTACTGCTGAAAACAGTTCACATATGCAAAAGATGCTGGAAAACTGAAGAATCTGCAGGACCTGGAGGATTTTTCTGAAGAACAGTGCACAGTTTAACTGTTCAAAACAAACAAGAGACTCATGAACAACCATCAAAACAAAAAAAGTAGTCATAGATCATCCAGGTAACCACACACAATATTAAAAACCAAGGTTTCACAAACTTTTGAATAAGGTTATTTTAATAATTTCAGCTTTTTTTTGTCTTGTAGACTATATGTAAACATCTTTTATGTAAAATATCTTACTCAGGACAGTACAAAATAAAAAATAACATGCATTTTGTATGATCCCTCTTATTTTGTTGAAATTATTTACATTTTCACAGATTCTGCAAGCGGTTCTCAAACGTTCACGTGCCACTGTATAATATGACCTTTATATTTAATCTTAAATGAAAGACTTGGGTAATTTCTGAACTTTGTGTATACATTTTTGATCTGCTTCGGTAGAAATCCAGCGCTTGTTTGTTGACCTCTGTCCATGTTCAAAGGTCCCGACAGTCCAGTGTTGTTTGTGATATTTGCAGGACTAATGCTTGTTTAAACTGTTCTCACATGGACAGTTAGCAGATGTAGACCTCTCCGTGTGATCCAAGTCTTGTGGTTAACTGTTTACAACCAAATATGCCCATACAACCCTTATGATTGTGGTCTGAACTGCATAGCTTGGATAATCATAATATTTACTTTTTGTCTTTTGTCTCTTGTTCTGGGTCTTAGCTACTCCCAGCCGCTCCATGAGGAGATTGCCCTGCACAAGAGGCTGAAGCACAGGAATATCGTACAGTATTTGGGATCGGTCAGTGAGGATGGCTTCATCAAGATCTTCATGGAGGAGGTTCCTGGAGGTGTGGCTTGCTTTGTTCATTGTTCTTATAAGTCTTTGACTTATAAATTTCCCTTTTTGATGACACAGGGAAATGTTGATTTTTGCAAAGTCTGTTGAGAAATCCTAAGGTTCTAAGAAAGGGTGTGTTGTGTGTAATGTTCATGTGTGGGAAGATCTCCAGCTTAGAGTGCAATTGAAATGTACTATAGTGAAACAACACAGACCAGTTCAGAGAATTCACCTGAAGAGCTATTTATGGGTCAGTGACGTAACAGCTCCTATATGATGGCTATAAATAGAATATCCTGAGTCATGAAGAAATATTTAAAACCACTTTTATTTCTAGTATATATAGTGTATATAATTATATCATTTTTTAAAATATAATTATTTATATAATTTATTCCTGTGATCCCAACATTTTTAAGAGCCACTTTTCTGGTCTTCGATGTCATGTGACCCTTCAGAAATTATTCCAATATTCCAATATTATTCCAGTTTTTTATTATTTTTTTTCCTCAGGATTTTTCCTTATGAATAGAAAAATCAAAAGAACAACATTTATTTGATTTTTTTTTTTTTTTTTCATGTTCTAAATGTTTTTGCTGGCCCTTTTTAATTAGTTTAACGTGTCCTGTTGAGTAAAACTGAAAAAATGTCATTTTAAGTAATTAAACCTTAGATTGTTAAAAATAGAGCATTGTTTTAAATAAACATAAATACAAAGATTATACACTACCAGTCAAAAATTTATGAACAGTTTTTTTTTTTTTTAAGAAGTCTCTTCTGCTCACCAAGCCTGCATTTATTTGATCCAAAGTACAATATTTTTGAAACATTTTTACTATTTAAAATAATGGTTTTCTATTGGAATATATTTAAAATTATAATTTATTTCTGTGATCAAAGCTGAATTTTTAGCATCACTATTACAGTCTTTACTGTCACATGATACTTAAGAAATCATTGTAGTATGCTGATTCGCCATTCAAGAAACATTTATTGTTGTTATTATTATTATTATTATTATTATCAATATTTAAAACTGTTGAGTACATTTATTTTCAGGATTTGAATAGAAAAATCCAAAGTTCAGCATTTATCTGAAATAGCTAACATTATACACTATACCATTCAAAAGCAGTATTTTTTTAGGAAAGAAATGATAGAATATTATAATATTATTAATATTTTTATTTAGCAAGGATGCTTTAAATTGTTCAAAAGTGGTGATAAAGACATTTGTAATGTTACAAAAGATTTCTATTTTAAATAAATGCTGTTCTGCTGAACTTTCTATTCATTAAAGTATCCTGAAAAACATAATAATAATAATAATAATAATAATAATAATAAATGTTTTTGGGCTGCAAATCAGAATATTAAAATGATTTCACAGGATCATGTGACTGGAGTAATGATTCTAAAAATTCAGCTTTGAAATCACAGGAATAAATTACACTTTAAAATATATTAAAATAGAAAGCAGTTATTTTAAATAGTAAAATTATTTCAAAATTGTACAGTTTTTCCTGTATTTTGAATCAAATAAATGCAGTCTTGGTGACTTATTTAAAAAAAAAAAAAATCTATCGTCTATTTATTCTATTCATCATGTTCATTCTTAAATTATTTTACTGACATTTTATATTTGTTTATGTGCATGTGGATACACAGTGTATTAAAATATGTTCACTTGTTTTTCTTTTTTCACAGGAAGTTTGTCTTCTCTCTTACGGTCAAAGTGGGGTCCTCTTAAAGATAACGAAGCGACCATTGTCTTCTACACCAAGCAGATTCTGGAAGGGCTGAAATATCTCCACGATAATCAGATCGTCCATAGAGATATTAAGGTGTGAATCTATCACAGTGCTGTTAGAAAATTTCATCTGCAATTGTTTTCATCACATGCCATTACTTTTCATCTCACCAGGGTGATAATGTTTTGATAAATACATACAGCGGATTGCTGAAGATCTCAGATTTTGGCACCTCTAAGAGACTAGCAGGAATCAATCCATGCACAGAGACTTTCACAGGTGAGTCTCCTAACACATACTTCTCACATTACATTATGTACTCTTGCTTGTTTGCTTTTCAAACTCCTCGTTATTCATTCGACCACAGGCACTCTGCAGTACATGGCTCCAGAGATTATCGACCAAGGCCCTCGTGGCTACGGCAAACCGGCTGATATTTGGTCTTTGGGTTGCACCATCATAGAAATGGCTACAGGGAAGCCGCCCTTTCATGAGCTGGGAAGTCCTCAAGCGGCCATGTTTAAGGTATCTAAGTGTTATTTTAAGCTGATGGTTATATAACCGTGTTAAATTAACTGTGAAGTTTATTTACATTCCACTCTCACATTCCCAATTGTTTTCATGCTCACTGCATATTTCTTACAGTTATAGTTAGACCAAGAATATACTAGTATGCAAGAGGAAGACAGTTTACGCTATGTCTGCTATAGCACCCATTCTGGAAATGACTGAAGCTGCTGTTATGAATTCCTTTCTGGCACATTTTTGTAGCTAGATACAAACACAAACACTGTGTTTGCATACTTGCTTTAGTTTCAGGTCTAGATGTGAATATCTCTTACAAGGAATCCCGACAAGTTTACTGAGTAACTGTCCCTCTGCAGGTGGGCATGTTTAAGATCCACCCCACAGTGCCCGAGTGCATGTCGGAGGAGGCTAAAGGCTTCATTATGTGCTGCTTTGAGCCCAACCCAGACAAGAGAGCCACCGCTTCGGAGCTCCTGAAGAACGGCTTTCTGAAGGGCAGTCCCAGGAAGAGGACAAAGCCTCAGTCCGACAACACTCTGAAAGAACCTGCAGGTGAGCAAGTAGAACCACGTCTATAAAACCTTTAAAACCAACAGCTTTAAACGGGTGTTTCTTCAGCTCCACTTTTGGCATAGTGGAATGTTTTTTTATAATTTAGTTATTTATTTACTTTTTTTTTTTTAATTAAAAATAATACTGTTATTTATTTCTAATTAAATATTTTATTTGATTATTTTACAAATTACATGATTTTACATTTTTTTATAATTTATAATTTAATTTAAATTTTATTTAATTACTCATTTTTTTATTTACAATCAAATTATTTAGTTATTTTATAATTTTTATTTTAATTAATTTATTTATTCACTTTTATAGGAAATATTTGTTATTTATATTTAAATTACGTAATTATTTTATAATTACATAATTTAAAAAATAATTTTATAACATTTTCATAATTTCATTATTTATTTACTTATTTTTTATTAAAAATAATATGATTTATTTAGTTATTTAGAATTAAATGACTTAATTATTTTATAATTGCATGTTTTTTAATAATTGTAAGATATTTTATAATTAAATTATTTATTATTATTATTGAATTAAAATATTTGTTTAGTTATTTAGTCAATAAATTATTTTTTTATGATATTAATGATAAATTTAATTACATGATTTTTAAAAAAAATAATTTTATAGTGTTTTCATGGTTTATTTACTTATTTTTTTAATATTACTCATTAGCAACTTATTTATAATTTAATTATTTCAAAATTACATGATTTTCAAAGAAAATGTTATAATATTTTTAATTATTTATTTAGTATTTTTTGATTTACAATAATATAATTTATTTAGTTATTTATAATTAAATTACTTAATTATTTTATAATTGCTTTTTTTAATAATTCTATATTATTTTATTTTATTTATAATATTCATTTAGTTATTTATTCATAATAAATTACTGAATTATTTTGTAATTGCATTCTTTTTTTAGTAATTTTATAATACTTTTAGAATTTAATTAAATTACTTAATGATTTTGTAATTGCATGATTTTTGTAATTTTATAATATTTATAAAATATTATAAAATATTATAATTTACTTGTTTAATTAAAAAATATTTATTTAGTTACTTATAATTAAATTCAAATTTAATTATTTATTCTTTATGTAACTATTTTATAATTACGTGATTTTTAAAAATAATTTTCATATTTTGACAATTTAATTATATATATATATATATATATATATATATATTTTTTTTTTTTATTCAAATAATGTTTTTGTTATTCATTAACAAATCGTTTATAATTGCACAATTTTTTTTTTTTTACATAATTTTTATAATATTTTAATTTAATTATTATAACTCCTTAAAAAAGCACAACAAATTCCTTGTGTGTTTGCGCACACTTGGCTCTGAAGCTGATTCTGATTCTGAAGCTGAAGAAATACCTAGTTATGATTAATGACTTGTACATAATTGGATTGGATATTTCATTTTGAGTTTATTTGGGCGTTGTGTTGTAGGAGACTTTCACAGGAGCATGTCTGTACCCATTGCGTTGCGTGTGGAGAATGCAGATGCTGAACACAATGAATTGTCCTCTTCTTTTGATGTGAGAAGAACCACTCCTGCCTTCAGAGGAAATGACATGGCTGAAAGTCCACCCATCTCCAGTGGCTTTTTGACGTGAGTTCCCAAATTCTGGAAATTGTATATTATGAAACATACCTTCAGCACATCGTTTATTTGCCTTCATGCTGTATGAATTTTCTGCTGACAGAGTGCCAGATGAGCCTCAAGCAGACATGACCACAAGCCCAGCGGGTTCTGGAGAAAATCTAGGTCTGTTCATGCTGAGAAAGGACAGCGAACGGAGGGATACGCTGCATAGGATACTTACTGAGTACATAGGCCATGTAGTTCAAAACATTCAGGAAACACTGCCGCAGGTACATTCTCACACTACTGTCACATTAGATGTTTGATGTGGAATGCTGTCACACCACCAGTGCCCTTTCCTGAATGCTTGAATGATTCTGAATTGAGGTGTGTGTGTAAAGATGAGCTTTCTGTGCTGTTTCTCAGGTGGAGGAGCCGTGCATCACCTCAGATGACATCAGAGAGCTCATTGGCTGTCTCAGAGAAAACATCCGCTCTCCAGACAAAAGGCACCTGACTAACAGCCTCCTGACTTTGCGCTCCAGCCTGCTGAACTCCTCTGTGCCTCTCAGCAGCCTGCAGGCGGTGCTCTTTAGCTTCCAGGATGCAGTATGTTCTTTGATTTTAGTTTGCCTTCATTTCAGTCAAGCCTAATTCAGACTAAGGGCTAATTAGGAACATTTGCAATTATTAAAAGGCAATATATACATACTGAGGGTTTGTTAAACTATAACCTATTTTATAAAAAAGTAAAATATATATATATTTTTTATATTTTTTTTAATTGTTAAAATTATTTTCTGTATTTCCTTTCTGCTCTCTTTCTATTTATTGATATATACATTAAGTATTTGTATATGTTTCGTTATTGACTTTTTATTTATAAGTTTTAAGTTCGGGATCAGTAAGATTTTTAATGTTTTTTTTAAAGAAGTCTTTTCTATTCATCAAGGCTGTTTATTTGTTTTAAAAAAGTAAAATTGTGAAATAGTATTGCAATTTAAAATAGAGTTGTTGTTGTTGTTTTTTTTTTTAATATACTTTAAAATTGAATTTATTCCTGTGATGAAAAGCTGTTGGAATGTTGGAAACAGTTGGGCTTCTTTTTTTTTTTTTTTTTTTTTTTTTGGGAAACTGTGGGGTTAACATTTGATTTGATTTGATTTGATTTTGATTTGATTTTTTATTTTATTTCTTATTTTATTTCTAATTTTTTTAATTTAAAAATAATAATATTCATTTAGGTATTTATTTATAATTACTTAATTATTTTATAATTACATGATTTTATTTATTTTCAAATTATTTATTTTCATTTATTTGTATTTGTTTCATTCATTTATAAATAGATGTTTTTTAAATTTAGTTTTTAATTATTTTTCAATTTAATTATTTGTATTTCTTTGTATTTCATGTGATCTTCATATAGGGAAAACAAATCAAATCCCAAAAACAACCCTGGAAAATTAACCCCAGGACATGAAAGTGTCAAAGTTGAAAATTTAATTTATTTTAATTTAATTTTATTTAATTTAATTTATTATTTATTTTTTTTGAAAACTAAATTTTGGAAAATATTTTCTAACAATATAAATCTTTACTATCACTTTTTTTAACCAATTTAACACATGCTTGCTGAATAAAAGTGTTAATTTCGTTCAAACAAAGTAAGAAAAAATTTACTGACCCCAAACTTTGAACTGTAGTGTATATTGTTACAAAAGATTTCTATTTTAAATAAATGCTGTTTTTTTTTTTTTTTTTTTTTTTTTTTACATTTTTATCAATCAGAGAATCCTAAAAAAAAGTATCAGAGGTTCCAAAAAATATTAAGCAGAAAAACTGTTTCCAACATTGATAATAAATCAGCATATTAAAATGATTTCTGAAAGATCATGTGACACTGGAGACTGGAGTAATGATGCTGAAAATTCAGCTTTGCGTTACAGGAATAAATTCTATTTTAAAGTTTATTAAAATCAAAATCCACTAATTTAAATTGAAATAATATTTCACAATATTACATTTTTTTCTGTATTTTTAATCAAATAAACAGTCTTGGTGAGCAGTAAAAAACTTCTATAAAAAAATAAAAAATCTTTTGAAATGCAGGGTATTGGTGTATTTGGTTATTTACTCATAAATCCTATCTTTAAAATATTCATACTGCGTGTGTGACTCTTGTGTTTGTAGGTCAAGAAGGTCCTAAGGAAACAGCAGATTAAACCTCACTGGATGTTTGCATTGGACAACTTGCTGAGGCAGGCTGTTCAAGATGCTATCACGGTTCTGCTCCCAGGTGCATAAAGCACACCATTTCAATTACAACAGTGGTCCGTTATGCTTTTATTGTATCACTGAATGTTGTTACTAGCATATCTTCATTGACGTACCTCAAAATTGCTTTTCAGAGCTCAAGCTTCAGCTGCAGTCATCGTTTGAAAATGAGGAGAGTTCTCCAGAAACCGAGCAGCCCACGGAGGCTGATGATTCTCAGTCAACCGTCACCCCCCTCGAGAAGATCAAAGAGGAATCGAGTATCAGTCAAAGTTCTGAAGAAGTTTATGCCAAATGCAACAATCTGCCCAGTGAACTAATCACCACCCACTCTTCACTTGCAAAAGAGTTGTCAGAACTTCGACTCGAGTCCAGGAGGTACTGAAAACCTTTCCCCTCTCTGTTGCTCTCAAACCGTTTGAGTTTAATGTATAAAATACTTACATAATGTATACTACCATTCCAAATTTGGGGTCAGTATTTTATTTTATTTTTTTATTTTATTATATTTTATTTTATTTTATTGTTTAATTTTATTATTCATTTTTTTTTTTTTAATTGTTTTAATGAAAAATAATATTAATTATTTAATTTTTTAAAAAATATATATTTTTTAAATCATTTGTATAATATTTTAATAATTTAATTATTTACTTTTTTTTTATTAAAAACAATATTGTTTATTTAGTTATTTATTTATATTTAAATTACTTAATTATTTTGTAATTTAAATGATTTTATTTTAAATTATTATTTATTTGTATTTATTTTCATTTATTTGTATTTATTTTATTCATTTATAAATAGGTATTTTAATTGTGTTTTTATTTATTTTTCAGTTTAATTATTTATATTTTTTTCTGGAAAAAAATAATATTTGTCTATCACTGACCAAGATAAAAGGCATTGAAGAGTTTCCCAGATAGTTCTCATGTGATCTTATTACAGAAAAAGTATATTAAAAGCCCCAAAACAACCCCTGAAAATTAACCCCAGGAGATGAAAGTGTCAATGTTAAAGAAATATTTTTATTTATTTTTTTTAAGTAAAAATACTTTAGTAATGATGATAATAATAATAATAATTTAATAAAAAATACTTTTATTCAGCAAAGATGCATTAAATCATTACAATTATCAAAAGTTATAGACAGTTATGATGAGGACATTTTATTTAAAATAAATGCTATATATAATTTTTTTAATATATATTATTAAATTAGCCACAAGAGGGCGATTGATGAAAACCACAGTGATTTCATGTTGCTGGGAATTGTTCACATTGTGTTCCAGATTGCTAATTCAGCTGAATGAAAAGGAGAAAGAATACCAGGAGCTTCTAAGGAATTCACTTCAAACTAAACAAAGGCACATCAGCGCCCTGGCGGTCAGGGCTGCGTCTACAGCTCCAGGTTGCTCATGTTTTTTCAACTATAGCTTCTGCAGTGAACACTGTATTTAACTGTTTGCAAACGTCTTCCTCCGTATGAGAGAAAGTTCTTGCCCGAGGCTATCGGAAGGTGTGGCCGTGGAACAATGTGTATCACATTCATTCACATCCACGCCACATGCCACTGCTTGTCTTTAGTTCTGGGATGAGTTTTGAGACTCATGAAGAACACGCCCTGTAATCGCTTATAATTGTTACTCATTTTCAACCAACCCAATTTTATGCCTTACCCTCGGGGCTTGCGTTTTCACGACGTGTACTCCTGTAGATATACTTCCTGTTCTGGAAGTGTTTTAGAAACAGTAATGACTAGTTTTTAGTAATAGCATATGACAGTAACATTAGTAACAGTTTATATAGCCATTGTATGATTTGTTTATTTTTCCACAGATAATAAACCTACACCCCATAATGCTCACAATGCTGCTATGGTGCGCTGGTTAAGAGGCGTTCCAGTGGATGACAAAACCATTGAAATAGTGAGTAAAAACAAGCTTTTGACCACAGGCTTGGTCATTTGCTAATTCATATTTCTGATCCTCGACCACAAAACCAGTCTTAAGTAGCACGGGTATGTTTGTAGCAATAGCTAACAATACATTGTGTGGGTCAAAATGATAAATTTTTCTTTTATGCCAAAAATCAAAGTAAAGATCATGTTCCATAAAGATATTTTGTAAATTTCCTGCCGTAAATGTATCAAAACTTAATTTTTGATTAGTAACATGCACTGCTGAAAGGTGATTAAGGCAATTTTTCTCAATATTTTCTTTTTTTTTTGCACCAGATTTTCAGATAGTTGTATTTCGGCCAAATATTGTCCTATCCTAACAAACCATTCGTCATTTTCAACCATACATACATCAACCATCTCCGTTTTTTTACCCTTAATGATTGGTTTTGTGGTCCAGGGTCACATTTATAGACTTCTAATAGTGAAAGCTGCTTGAAACCCATTTAAAAGATGTTGAAGTTAATAGTGACTGCCTATTTTTTGATTTCTTTAAGCTTGTTTTTCATGAGTTCACCTTGGACAGCCTCCTCCATTTTGCTTGCAGAGACGATCTGCAGTACTGTGGCATTAAGTAAGTACTTTACACAGCCTGAACAAGAATAATCTACCGGGTGTGGGAGAAACATTATAATTATAGTTAAAATGCACTATTTAAAGGTGATCTATTATGCCCTTTTTACAATATGTAATATAAGTCTCAGGTGTCCCCAGAATATGTCTGTGAAGTTTCAGCTCAAAATACCCCACAAATCATTAATTATATAATTTTGAAAACGCCTATTTTGAGTGGAAGCAGAAACGTGTTGTTTTCATGCATGTCTCTTTAAATGCAAATGAGCTGCTGCTCCCCGCCCCCTTTTCCAGAGCAGGGCTGTGCCTTTACAGTTCGTACCTCAGATACTCGTCCAAAAACATCTGTTTGGTTTTGATTATCATGTCTTTCATGCTGAATGGCATGTCACACAGCATGTGAGTACTAAACCAAGTTCTCTTTCATGTCTTACTGCGCTTAAACTGTCAAATACACACAAGTTTATGTTAAAAACTCACAGGAGTTACAAAAACAGTAGGTTATGTCTGTGAAGGTAAACAGCTGGGAAAGAAATGGCATGTTTATATTAGATCTGTGTGGCAGTAGTGTAATATACAGTAAATAAATCAATAAATGCACTGCTCTCTTGTCTCCTCTGAGGCTGGGACTCTAAATGGTGTTCTGTTCTCGTCTGTGCAGCCAAAGAAAGAACAGTTAGCATGCTTTGTTCAAACTTCTGCCATGATGTTAGAACTGGTACACTTGTCCCTTGCGAAAACAAAATGGTGGTGCCATGGGTGAAAACATGCAGATTAAAGGGGTCATCGGATGCTAAGTTCACTTTTACATGCTGTTTGAACATTAATGTGTGTTGGCAGTGTATGTACAAATCTACCCTATAATGATAAAAATCCATGCAGTGGTTTTTAATTAATCTGTAAAAATAATATCCCCTTTTTCAAATCAAGCCATTCTCAGATGCATCACACCGACAGAGGCCGCTCCCACGATAGTTGATTGACATGAGTGTCTTACCTCAGACCAGCTGTCACAGTCCAGTAAACTCCATTGTTTCGATGCCGGAGCAGGGATGTAAGTTAGATTGAGTGATTGAGGTGTTGTGTTGCTGGATGTGATAATGAACATAGTGGTCGTCATTTACTCCCGACATCTGAGCCGCTGAAGATGCAGTAGATTACCTTTGTTTGTGAAGGGAATGTGCCTCCTGATCTACATAAATGCACCTATGTTCGCGCAAATCATTCATGATCCAGCTTCACTTACAGCAGAAGTGCGTATAAGGGATTTTTTATGAATCTTTGCAATCGTCTTTCCTTATAACGTGGTAATTAGAAAGTTTAGCGGCTAAATGCGGCCAAAGTAAACAGGCTCGTCACTCCACAGAGAGAAGAGAGGGGCGGGGCAAGCAGAGCTCATTTGCATTTAAAGGAACAACCCCTTAAAATGAGATGATTTTTGCAGAGCTGATTTTGTCAAGGTAAAAAGGCCGTTGTTTTACACAACCATTGAGAATTTTTAACCAAAGTATATTATAGACTTTTCATTAAGACCCTAAAGAATCATATCAACTTGTGGAAAATGGGCATCCGATGACCCCTTTAAGGGGTGGTAATATTATAATAACATGCCATTACTACGCCACAGGGAGCGTAAAATCTAAGTGGTTAGTTTTTTCACAGGCTTTCAGAAAAAGGCTTACTGGGTTGTCCTTTTTCACGTTTTCTGGGTTGGTAGATGCACTGGGGACCTGTTTATAGCACTTAAACACAGAAAAAGTAATATTTTCATGATATGTCACCTTTAATGAAAGAAATCATATATACACTACTGTTCAAATATTTTGGCATCTGTAAGATGTTTTTGAAAGCTGTCTCTTATAACTCACCAAGGCCACATTTTATTTGATCTAAAATACAGTAAAAAAAAATGTAATATAACTCTTTTGTTTTTTTTATGTATTAAATATGAATTTTCAGCAGAAGTGAAAAAAATTCTTATCACAGACTTGAATGATATTGTATAATGTGAAGTAAATCTGTGTTTTAATGCATTTGTCATTCAGAGGTGGGATGCTGTGTCGTTTGTGGGCTGCCATCTCCAAGCAGAGGAAGTCTCATCTCAGTCCAGTCCAAGAGGACAGTGAAGATACCATTTTCTAACAGACATGAAGGACTCTCTTGTCCAATTTTTTAGATGCTATGAGCTCAGTGAGTTTGCAGTTTATAGAGTCTGTGCCGTTTTTGGCGCTATTATTTTATGTCTATGCCTGACACTAAAAATATATACACTACTTTTCAAATGTTTGGGGTTGGCAAGATCTTTTAATGTTTTTGAAAAAAGGCTCCTATGCATTTATTTTAGAATCCATTCCTCTAGTCTTCAGTGATCCTTCAGAAATCATTCTAATATGCTGATTTGATGGTCAAGATACATTAGTCAATGAGAACAGAATTTATTTGAAATACAAATATTTTGTAACATACGTCTTTACTGTCACTTTGTCTATTTAGTGTGTGTTTGCTGAATACAACTCATTAAAAAATGTAAAAAATAAATAAACTTAATGACCCCAAACATTTGAATGGTAGTGTATGATCTCAGAATAGTTAACATGAGAACATTCGGTCTCTCTGATGTAAACTGTTAGAAAGAGATTCAATATATTTTTTATGGATATAAAGTTCTATAATGTTTGAAATATTTATGCTAACATCATCTGAAAATCATTTTATTGTGCAGGGCATTGAGTTGTGTATATACTGTACATATGTTAGGGTGCAAAAATGCTGTATTTGTATTTATGAATTGTGTGTTCTTACTAAATACTAAATACTAAATATTAACTACCTTACAGAAGAAAATACAGACAGCAAAACTACAAAAAAGCAAACTACAATTAAAACTAAAACTACAATTTATTAATTTATTTTAGAAATAAAGCTTTTAATTATAATGTTCAAGTGAAAGGAAACTGTTACGGGTCTGCATTTCTTTCTTGTTCATTTTAAATGGTCCTATGCTGTAACAAATGAATTTTTAAAAGCACAAATATTCCAAGTCATCAGTTCATATGGGATAATAAAAGTCAAAAGTTTTTGAACAGTAATATTTTTGTAGTCTATTTTTTAGTATCTTTATAAGTCTCTTCTGCTCACCAAGCCTACATTTGATCCGAAGTACAGCAGTAACATTTGGAAATATTTTTACTATTTATTCCTGTGATCAAAGTTACATTTTCAGCATCATTACTCCAGTCTTTAGTGTCACATGATCCTTCAGAAATCATTCTAATATGCTGATTTTTTTGTATCATTATTATTATCAATGTTTAAAATGGTTGAGTACATTTTGTCAGGATTCTTTGATGAATAGAAAGATCCATTTCAGCATTTATCTTAAATATAAAAAGCTTTTGTAACACTACACACTATACCATTCAAAAGCTTTGAGTCAGTATATTAGAAATTAATGCTTTTATTTAGCAAGGATGCTTTAAATTATAAGTGATGATAAAAAATTGTAATGTTACAAAAGATTTCTATTTCAGATAAATGCTGTTCTTCTGAGCTTTCTATTCATCAAAGAAACCTGAAAAAATTCTACTCTGCTGTTTTCAACATGATAATAATAAATGTTTTTGAGCAGCAAATCAGAATATTAGAATGATTTCTGAAGGATCACTGGTGTAATGATGCAAAAAATCAGCTTTGAAATCACAGAAATAAATTACATTTTAAAATGTATTTAAATAGAAAACAGTTATTTTAAATATTAAAAATATTTTACAATTTTACTGAGAGATAAAATGTTAAAGCAATGATCTTGTCATATAAGAAAATACAGTATACAAACACAACCAGATAGTGAAAGACTGACAACACCTGCTAAAAAAAATCTGTCTTGCATCTACATTATTCATCTGGACGAATATGCATTTAATTTCTCAAAATATGTTGTTTTAATTGTACATGTAAACGATACTGCAGAGGTGCAGTGTCTGAATAATTTTTGAATATGTAAACATGTTATTTTATGGACAGTCCAAGCATCAATAACATCATTTTCTAGTGAGAAATCTCACTGACGTTATTTACATTCCTCAGAGATGTGTTTCAGTCTTTACTGGCAACACAAAGTGTGTGTCGAGTGTGTGTTTGCAAGATGGGCGGTTCGCAGTCCTGTTTGGAATAAGTGATGCCATGCACTGAATCTAACAGTTCCAGCCACACTTCCTTGTGTTTCTGAACTGTTTATGTTGCCTTGGCAACAGCCATGACATCATCCTCTGACCTCTGCCTCCAGGTTGAGGATCAGTTTTCCACAGGGAAATTTTCTCCTTTTCCCTGACGTTTGTGTGGCTGTCATCCACTTTTTTGGTGCGGTCAACCACTTCAACAATCAAGCAAGGACATGAATGGCTTAATCACCCATCATCATCATAACGGATATGAGCTAATGAATGGGATCGGCTTCACTAGTCATTCAGTGACTTATAGTTTTAATGAGCCATACCTTGCATTTTTCAGTAAATATGCACTACACAACTGGACAGATTTTAAATCACTTGGCATTATGCACTCGCCAACTTTTTTAATGGTTCCGGATTAAAAGGTGGCATTATATACCCTGTATTATACTAGGTACTATACTGGCTATGATGGCTCGTTCAGACTGCAAAACAGAGCAAAGATCAGTACAGAAGTCATGTAGTTCATCCTTTACCGACTGGGAAGTAGGGTCGGAAATTAACGAGGGCTTGTGGCAAAAATGCCAACAAATTGAACAAAAAAGCTCCATAAATTCAAGACAAAGGGGAAAAAATGCCCCTGCACAAACAAACAACGTATTACGTCTGTCGTGATTAAAGTGAAATGTGACCCTGGACCACAAAACCAGTCATAAGGGTCAATTTTTCGAAATTGAGCTTTATATATCATCTGAAAGCTGAATAAACAAGTTTTCCATTGATGTATGATTTGTTAGGATAGGAGACTATTTAGCCGAGATACAACTATTTGAATATATGGAATCTGAGGGTGCAAAAAAAAATCAAAATATTGAGAAAATCACCTTTAAAGTTGTCCAAATGAAGCTCTAACTAATGCATATTACTAATCAAAAATTAAGTTTTAAACAGTAGGAATTTTACTAAATATCTTCATGAAACATGATCTTTAATTAATTTCCTAATGATTTTTGGCATAAAAGAAAAATCAATAATTTTGACCCATGGCTACTGCTACAAATATACCCCAGGGACTTAAGACTGGTTTTTAGGGTTTCAAACGCTAGAGCGATCAAAAGTACGAAAATGCTGATAACTCCTAAACCATCAGTCACAGATTTAAGTGTCTTATGTCATTGGAATCCTTGGCTCACGTTGGACATTTTCGGGTTATTTCGCGTTTTTCGAAAAACCTACATTTACCTAGTCCTAGGTTTTTCGCCCGATTGGAACCAAACCAGTGCAGAAAGATTCTCTGGAGAGTGAATATCAATAATTATCAAAAAAAGTTGAACTTTCGACTCACCGTCACAAAGGGGTGCCAAAACGTTCATGGGGGCAGGGCCACTTTTAGTAAAATGCCTATAACTCCTGAACGGAATGAGATCTCTTCACAAGAAAAAAATGGCCACTTGGTGGCACTATAAAAATGATAAAACAAAAATGTCTATAACTGCCCAAAAATTTGTCCTGTCAGCATAATTATAATTATCATATATATTGTTCTGCCACAAGCGTCTACAAGGACATTTGCGTATCTCAAAAAACATGCCCGCCATTGGCCGAAGAAGTTAGAGCACCTGATAGACATGGTTAACGGAGGACGATCGGAATGAAACTCGGTGGGCCTGTTCGACTTATGGCCCCAAAGGTCTGAGAGAAATTAGAAAGAAATCGGCCACTGGGGGGTGATATTGTATTTTCCAAGGTTGTAAACGATTGTACGCCGCATGTTTTTTTTGCCTCTAGAACCACCGCTGTCATTCAAATAATTTGTTAAATAACTGAGAAGATCTAAAAAACCTACTTTTGCAAACTAGTCCTAGGCTTTTCACTCAGTCTGGAAAAAAACACTGCAGTACAATTCTCTGGACTCTCTAGGCCAATAATTATCTAAAGAAAAGCTATAACGGAGTCGTTTAAAGGGGTCATTGGATGCTCATTTTCCACAAGTTGATATGATTCTTTAGGGTCTTAATGAAAAGTCTATAATATACTTTGGTTAAAAATTCTCAATGCTTGTGTAAAACAACACCCTTTTTACCTTGCCAAAATCAGCTCTGCAAAATTCATCCTATTCTGGTCGAGGCTGCTTTAAATGCAAATGAGCTCTGCTCGCCCCGCCCCTCTCTTCTCTCTGTGGAGTGACGAGCCTGTTTACTTTAGCCGCGTTTAGCCACGTTTAGCCGCTAAACTTGCTAACTAGCACATTATTAAGAAAGGCAATCGGAAAGATTCATGAAAAAAAACCCTTATACTCACTTCTGCTGTAAGTGAAGCTGGATCACGAATGATTCGCATGAACATAGACGGATATATGTAGATCGGGAGCCGCATTCCCTTCACAAACAAACGTAATCCACACATCTTCAGCAGCTCAGATGTCGGGAGTACATGACGACCACTACATTCATTATTGCTTCCAGCAACACAACACCTCAGTCGCTCAATTCTTGTCTAACTTACATCCTTGCTCCGGCATCAAAACATGGAGGTTGGACTGTTACAGCTGATCAATCAGCTATCGTGGGAGCGGCCTCTGTGGGTGTGACGCCACACCGACTGGCATCTGAGAACGGCTCGATTTAAAAAAAAAAGAGGATATTATTTTTACAGATTAATTAAAAACCACTGCATGGATTTTTATCATTATAGGGTAGATTTGTACATACACTGCCAACACACATTAACGTTCAAACAACATGTAAAAGTGAACTTAGCATCCGATGAACCCTTTAAAAAAGGGGCTTGTCCAAATTTACCCAAAATCCTATAAAGCCTAAAGGAAAACTCAAACCTTCACAAAACCTGCTGAGCATGTGCGACAGGAGATTCTAAACAAGCATGCAACATTTTAAGCGGATTGGACCACAGCTGGCTATTAAAAAATATCATATTTCTATGGTAGGGTGACCAGACGTACCACTTCCTGGGGACACGCTCCACACAGAATTTTTAAACTGCTTAAAATAATCAGGTGTTGGCTGTTTGAACCCAATTTAAAACTTTTGTCATATTGCTTTAAATCCCATTACAGTAAACAATGCTAGTCCAATTTCAGTTTGCCTTTTATTGATTATATATCAATTGCTTTTTAATGACTTGGCAAGAGTAAGGACTTGGAGAGCATAGCTTGCCCTTGAAATCTGGTTGTAGTCCAGGGTTCTCCATGGCTAGTGGTGCTTTTCAGCAGGTGGAGCAGATGTCATTCTGCTTCGGCCAGAGATTGTGAGGTTAACTGGACAGGATTTGCTTCTCACGGCCATATATTTCCTCTTCTTTCCTGTTCTTTTCTTTTCTGTGTACGTTGTTGAGCTCATTCTGTCCTTTTACTGGCAAGACCTCTTTATCTCTCTCCTTGTGAAGGCTGGTGGTGCATGCAATCCATTAAATAGGAAATTCTGTACAGGGATTATGGCTTTCGGACCTTTATTCTGTTAGCGAGAGGATGTTCTTTTTCTTCAATGAGATTTTCTGCTATTTCAAATAAAGCTGTCTTATCAATGCTTCACAGCCTCAAGTTTCTGAAATCGGCCTGTGGTCCACATTATGTGAAGAAATGTCATTGGTGAATGGATGATAACTGTTAGATGCTCATATGACATGAAATTATGCAATGAATTCTGAATTCAGAGATTTTTTTACTGAAGGAGAATGTAGAGAGTTATGGGGTTGGAGAAAATAATGTAAACACCTTATTAAAATGTTAAAATTTACCATAATTTGCATGTAATACAGCTTCCAAGCTTCTTAGAATAGATTCATACAACTTTTAAAGAGTCTCCAGTGGAATGAACATCTGAATGATCAGAACATCTGCCAATTGCTTGTTGGAGATGTTGGAGGAGAAAACTGCGTCTCACTCCTCTCTGCAAAACTGACCAAAGTGGTTTGATAATATTCATGTCAAGTGATTTAAGAAGACAAGGGCAGATCTTCAAGTTCATCTTGGTGCTCCATCTGTCCAGGTTTTATGATTATGACACGTTGCATTTTAACATTAATGTTTGTAATTCATGTTTCAGCTGCTGCTGCTCTTTTATAAATGTTGGATTTGTGAAGTTCTGTGGTTGGTTCTGGTGGAAATAGAAACTTCAAAGTGAAATTTGAGGTTTGCTGTTACTTTTGCTACAGTATTTTTGTTGTTCGGACACAATCTTTCTTAGAGATTGACGGTCCTGTCATTCACTTTCAAACTAGAAAATATAAACAACCAAAAAATAAATAAATAAATAAAAGATGATCACAATGTTTGTCTGCTTTACTGTAGCCTACACAAATGATATTACAATATGACAGATCATATAGGCCACATTCTTAAAAATGAACGTTCTTTATTGGAATATGGTTCCATGAAGAAACTGTAGCATCCATGGAACATCACACTAAGAAAAAATGGTTATTTTAAGAGCTGTTTAATGTTGTTTACAGAACCCAAATGGTTCCATGGCATCACTGCAAAATTTTTAAATAAAAAAATCTGTCCCCGTCAGATCCAGAGAAGTTTTAATGTGTTTGCAGCTCAAGCACTGACTAACTTTCAAACTAACTCTGAAATTAACTTTTCTTATTTAGGAGCAATATTTTTTCCTAATCATTTTTACATTTGTAAGGGCAATCTTTATAATCACCTGACTATTATAAAAACCATATGTTGTTTTTTATTGTCAAATACTTAAATTTACCCAATTACTTTCATCAATATTTTAAACTGTTGTCAATGTAACAATATAAAACTGTATCTAAATTATACATGTAAAAAAACAGGGCTCATAGGGCTGCAATATTATGACAAAATTGGAATAATGGTTATTAATATCGATATAGAAAACATTTTTTTTTTTTTTGGCGCGTCACATTCTGGCTTCATAGACAAACATGTTAGTCCATCATGTTAGCCAAGTCCAGCAGAAATTATGCAAAAACTCCCTTTATAATCACTGAAACTATGAAATTAATCTTAAATCGCGAGTGTCCGCACTCATCGACAGCTCCAGCGTTTTTAGCGCTGCTGACTAATCCAGGGCGCCTCTGATTGGCTAATGCATTCCTGAATTCAACAGAAACGCGTTTGATTGGTTATAAGGCTCAACGCTGCGCAAAACAGCGTGCAAACCAATCTGATGCAGTGTGAGCGAATCTAAATGCAATTCCGCAAATTGACACTTTTCATTCATTTTCGTATTTCATTTTAATCACCATGTTAATTTCATGTTAATTTCCTACTCTGATAAGTACCATCAGTACAGTACAGTTTTAGCTTGGCACCAACAGCTATATATACTGCACCTGCAATGCATGAATGGTCACCGCATCTATAAAGCAGCTGCAATTAAATTCTTTTTTAAAAACACTGTCATTCAAAATGCACCAATAGGCAATATTTCAACAGTGAAGGACATTTTAAAGAGGAATTTAAGCTTTTAAACTGATCCAGTGGGGTCACAGTGGGTCATTCACCCACTCTGTCCCTTTTCATTCTCTCTTTATCTTCGCGGTAAGTACAATGTTTGTCATGGTAATGAAAGGGTCTTTGGGCAGATCTTTGGATGGTGGAGTAGGGGGTGGGGGCCACGTGAAGGTGTAGAAGGGCAAAAGAGCGGGTTGTGGTTTCTGCAGTGCAAGGTTCAATTCATGGCTTTGGAAAAGGGGTCCAGAGGTGAGGTGTGGGGGATGAACATCTTTTGCATGTTCATATTTGTGTGTGCATCAGTTACCTATGGGTAAAAGCAATATAAGAACAGTAAGTGTTTTGCAAGAATGATGCAAGAATGACTTGACTGTTACCCCATTATAGACTGCTTTACCTGTCATGAGCCACATTTATGAATATTTACCTCATCATACGTCAAAGAAAAACCCTGTGTGATAGTTGTGTTTGTCCACATTTTACACAGAACATTTCCCAACCTTATTTAAAGGAGAAGTCCACTTCCAAAACAAAGATTCATGTACTCATCCCCTTGTCATCCAAGACGTTCATGTCTTTCTTTCTTCAGTCGTAAAGAAATTGTGTTTTTTGAAGAAAATATTTCTGCATTTTTGTCCATATAATGGACTGATATGGTGCCCTGATTTTAAACTTCCAAAATGCAGTTTAAATGCGACTTCAAATGATCCCAAATGCGGTTGTAAACGATCCCAGCCGAGGAAGTAGGGTCTTATCTAGCGAAACGATTGGTTATTTTCATTAAAAAAATACAATTTAAATACTTTTAAATCTCAAACACTCGGAAATGCTAGACAATTATTCTCGAAATGTCGAAAAACTCGACATCGTATTTTCTCCCTAAACTTCAAAAATCATTTCAAAATCATCCTACATCACTGCAGAAGTTCCGACCCATTCTTTGCAATGTGAACATGCAAAGAAGATCAAACACCCTTAACAAAAAAGGTAAAACAGCGATATAGGGCGATTTTGAAGTTGAGGGAGAACATGAGATGGGAGTTTTTCGACATACCCTAACTGTCATGAACTAGGACAAAAAACAGTCCAAGCAGAGTAAGACAAGACGTGCTTTTGGCATTAATAAAAAGTATATAAGATAAGACCCTTCTTCCTCAGCTGGGACTGTTTACATCCGCATTTGGGATCGTTTGAAGCTGCATTTAAACTGCATTTTGGAAGTTCAAAGTCGGGGCACCATACCAGTTCATTATATGGAAAAAAATGCTGAAATGTTTTCCTCAAAAAACATAATTTCTTTACGACTGAAGAAAGAAAGATATGAACATCTTGGATGACAAAGGGGTGAGTAAATTATTTGTAAATTGCTGTTCTGGAGTTCTCCTTTAAATTTGCAGCACATCCACATTGTGATGTTTAATATTAGTTTGCAGTACTTCACTTACAAATATCTAATGTCATGCAACATTACACTTGAACTGTGGCTGACTGGAGACAATTATTTCACATTAATGACATAGTATGCTGACTAACTAGTTTCTCGTTCTGCTACGCATTATGATCTCCAATAAACAAAGTAGCCTGATTTATTTCGCACCTCATTGTTTTATTAATGATCTGTCAACCCCATCCTGTTGCTTCCCGTATGAACTCTACAAGGCAGGATAGACGTTAGCAAAAATGTTTCAAACAATGAACAGATGAGACTGCCCAGGCTTCTTTTCAATACATAATTTTTAACTCTATTCTAAAGTTGGCTGATACCACATTCCTCACATAGAAACACACTTATGAAAGACTGAAGGTCTATCTCAGTGCATTTTGGGCATTCCTGTTATTGTGATTTCATTAAGGGGCCACAGATGACCCTGACCATGCAGAGATGCTGACCCTTGGATTCTGCAAGACAATAGACAGGCTTCTCCAGGCTGACTCTATTGAACCTGAGCCTCGCCAAGCATATAAAACTTTTTAGTTTTAAGCCCAGGGTCCAATATGGGTAGCAATGGAACAAACTGCTAGATGTCAAATAGCAGTTGAACTGTATTGTTTAGATATTTGAAAGTACTTTTATCTTTATTTTTTAAAGGAGGCACGAGGACAAATTTGCATTGAAATATTTCTCGTTTCCAGCTCAGTTAGATTTAATATGAACTATGTTTACTAGTTACATGCGGCATGAGCCATATTATCCACAGATTTAAAGATTATGAAACAATGAAAATACTTAAACCAGACTTCTCAGGCTTCTCACTTAGCCTAATTTCCCTTTCTAATTTTGATTCAATCATATTAGAGCGCTATTGTGTCCTGTTTACTCCGTAGCTGGATGCCCCTCACGGGTTTAGCCTCTATTCAGCTATCAAATTCAACAAAGCCATCAGAAAATATTGCCCAGAATGTGTTAAAAGTTTGCGTACGCCCACAGAGACATAAATATTCTCTGTGTGCGTTCACAACTTTAGTTCACAGTGCCTTTTTTGTGAATGGCGTATGGTTGTTTTGTCCTATTTTCCATAATGAAAAGCTGTTTACGTTTAAATAGTCAGTGTAATTACAAAACTATCCTCAATGAAGCAAATCTGCAGTATTTTTTGATTTGTCACACCTCATTCTAATTCATTCTCAATGCATATAAACTCCTGAGTGAGTGTTTCCATTGCCGTCATGCTTAAACAGTGCAAGTAAAGAACATGAGGTCAGTCAATAAAAGGATTTGCAAATGTATTAGCAGATCATTTTTGCATCTTTTGATTTTAGCTTATTTTAATATTTACATCTAAATCTTTGCAGAATGAGTCAGCTTCAGAATGAGGTCTGTTCACTCTGTAATTATTGGCAGTAGCATCATTCGTAGTTTTAGAGATGGTTATATAAGCTTTCCAAACTAGAACAGGGCTGTACGCCATTTAGTGTCAAGATGAGAATGCCTTAAATTCCAGTTCAGATCCTGTATTTGACCTGAAATAGTAAACTAACAGGATGCAGAACTGCAATGTGAATGTAAGAAAGTTTATTTATTGGGGTTCCTACCTCCAAGTTTCTAACTCCCCCAAACTCTGTCCAGTTGCAGTGACAGGTGGCTCTTGGGGGGGTTTGTGTTAATACAGGCCAACAGCTGCACAAAGGAGCCCCACTGGTCTTTTTGGGGGACGGGATGTCCCCTCTCAAGCGTGCCATTTGCACCCCCCGATTTCACTCCTGCACCAACCCCCCTCTTCATCATAGCGTCTACTCTTAGCCCCTCTTGAGCAGATGCCAGCTGCGCTCTACAGGTGGCAAGCAGCTTCGTAATTCATAAGATTCAGCAAAACACCTTTTTTTTGTTATCATTGTTTTGCCCCTCAGGAAATATTAGGTCATGTTGAACCGAACATTAGATGGTCTGTCTGAATGAAAAACTGATTTATTCTGCAATATGATTGTGAAATTTCACAAATTTTAGCTAATCTACACCATGATTACAACAAATACAGCTGCAAGCAGAGATTACCAGGGTTCAAGTGCTTAAGGCATTTAAACATACGGCAGACATTACATATTATTTAGCAAGCCTGTAACCACCTAAATCAATGATTAAAAAACATTTTTGGCAAATCCAGGTAATTTACCACAGAAATATAATGTTTTTTAATGTTTATGATTGTTATATTGCCAGGTTCCAATCTCTGTAAAACTTTCAATGCATGTTTAGAATCACCTGTTGCATGTGCTCACCGGGTTTTGTGAAGTTTTGAGTTTTTGTTTAGGCTTTATAGGCTTTTGTGTCTATTTTGGACAAGCCCCTTTTCTAAACGACCCCGTTATAGCTTCCCAAGGGGGAAATTTCAACATTTTTTGATCATTATTGATCTAGAGAGTCCAGAGAAATGCAGATTGAGTGAAAAACCTAGGAACAGTTTGCAAAAGTATTATTTTTTTTATATTTTCTCCATCATTTAACAATAGATTTGACTGACAGGAGTGGTTCTAGAGGAAGTTTGTATGATACGAATATCGTGCGTATGTGTTGAAAACCACACAATATACAGTCATTTACGCCCTTGTCTAATAGGTGCTCAAAGTTCATCGGCCTATGGCAGCCATGTTTTTTGAGATATGCAAATGCCCTTATGTCCACTTGTGATTTTCACGTCGACTGGACAAACAGTTGCATAGTTATGGCCATTTTTAAATTTTTCCTCTTATAGCGCCACCAAGTGGCCAAGCTCTGTGACTTTTTTCATGTGACCTCAGATTCAGCTCTTACATACGAGTTGTGAGCTTGGCAAAGATATCTCATTCCGTTCAAAAGTTATATCCGTTTTAGTAAAGGCAGCCCTGCCCCTTTCGAACATTTTGGTGTCTCTTTACGACAGAGGCTCGAAGGTTCAACTTTTATTTTTTGCCAATTATTGATATTCACTCTCCAGAAAATCTTCCTGCACTGCACTAATTCACAAAAGTAGGTTTTTCAAAAATATGCAAAAATAAAACAGAAACACATGAGTCAATGATTACAGCAGCATTAGGAGTTATGAACGATTTCGTACTTGTGATCACTGTACACTGTAAAAAAACAAAAAACACTATTTGTTGAGTCAACTTAAAATAATTTGTTACCCTGCTGCCTTAAAATTTTAAGTTCAGTCAACTCAAATAAGTTTAGTCAACTTGAAATGTTAAGTTGTACTAAGTAAAAACTTTGTTAACTTTGTTAAACTTAACACATGGGTAAGTAACCCAGCAACCTTAAAATTTTAAGTTGAATCAACTCAAATATCTAAGTTGTCACTTAGTATAATTTAACATTTCAAGTTGAATAAACTTTTTTTGAGTTGACTGAACCTAAAATTTTAAGGCAGCAAGGTAACAAATTATTCTAAGTTGACACAACAAATTGTTTTTTACAGTGTAGCACCACCGTCAGGCTGACTGGAACGAGCATTGATGACTTTTTTTGTATATATGTATTTCCTTTTGAAACAGGAAATTTTGATGGGATTTTGAAGGTGTAAATGACTATTTGCCACTTTCTATTATAGGTTGTATTAGGGTGAGGGTGCTCATGTCAGCCAACATTTGATTGGATAAAATAAACCAGTCCAGGATGAATCATCAATATTTTTCCTCAGAGAAAGCATGTATAAAAAGCACATAGGTAAAAGTGAATTTGGTCAACATATACTAGCATATACATGACCTCTATACTAACATATATAGACAAAAAGTCACAAAATTCTATTTTTGAGTGTTTAAGTGTTTAAAGTTTTTTATGCATATAGTATAATTTGTAAGTAAAAACGGGCAAAATGTAGTCTCAGATACTGATACAGGCTCATAGCAGAGGGAAACCACTCTGAATAGTCGTTTTAGCATCTTTCTAAAATGAAATTTAGTCAATTGAGTCACAAACTATGCAGTTTGGACATTTTTGGAGACGCAGGCAGACGGAAACTTCTAATATAAAACAGGTAGAACAGGTAAAAATATGTGACAGTATTTAAAACATCCGAGTTTTAAAAGATTAAAAAAGCCAAAATTGATCATTTCACATTTTTAGACTATATTTGTAGTTTCTAAACTGTATAAACAAACCATCCCTTGTAATTAGGGATTCCTTCAATCCTAAATCCACCCCTACGTAACATGTGGTACATTCCACACCGGAGGCCGAGTTGGGACGGTCTTCAGCTCACAATGAGCCGCATGCCATCACCTTCAGAGCGGCAGAGGGAGCACCCAGAGGCTGTATCCGCTGTGTGTCAGAAACTTTATTCAATCTCACCCCTCTATCAGGCCGGGACGAATCTACAGTTTTGTAATTGGACTTTAATCCCGGGCTCTTCATGAATCAATCGTATCCATAATATTTTCCCAAGACCCTTCGGCAGACTGTTTTGGGGATTTTTGTGCCCTGAGCAGAAACAGGGATCGGTTTCGTGTGCCTGTGGAGATCCGGTGCGATCGAAGAAAGTTTCTCCCAGTCCCACGAAAGGAATGAATACATTTTAAAGAGGAAAATCCGCATGATTTAACGATAAACATGGATTGCAACCATCTTGACACACAGCCGGGGATAAATCAGTTGACACCCTTAGAAGCAAGTAAGTCGGCGTTTATGTTTCCTTAATAAATCAGTATTTTTCCTCGTGATTTATGAGGGGTGTATGAATGTAGTCAGCTGAACAGAAGCCTTTACCTTCCGCTGCGAATATCCGTTCAATGTAGGAACGATACAAAAACTGTTAAGGTAAACTTTAGGTGCGCAGTTACATATCTCAAAAGTTTTTTTTTTGTTTTTTTGTTAAATTTAAGATATAATGCTATAATGCTGGGGCTGTCGCTGTTTTAGATGGATATTTATTTAGCATTAAATAAATACATTTTCATTCATTCATTTATTATGTATTTGCGTTTACATATTTATTTTTAAAAGACGGGTAAACGCGTATTTATAGGCCTGTTGAATTTTTGTGTATTAGCCTATGTTAAACTATCCCCATAGCATCTTTTTTATCCCACATATGACGTGTTCATGGGGGTATACATGACGTGTTAGTGATTCAAGCTTAATCATGAGATATTCACGCGGGAATTTCACAGGCTGAATGGACAACGAATGAGATATATGACGTATTCATAATATTTCACATCACTAGCTATCAGTTACTAGTAATCCAGTGAAGATCTTCTACTAGCATGATGTTTTGTTGTCATTATCTGCGGATGTCGTGGATTATTGTGTTACCGCCCCATTGCTGTGACATCACTTTAGCAGTCTGGAATACAAAATGATTAAAGACGAATTCAGTTGATCCCTATAATTGATTCATCATCAAACACTTCTGGTCACATGCCAGTGATTCCTAATGAATCTGCTGACTACATCATCTTAGCAGTGACACCATAGAGACCCAATAAATAAAACCATATGATCTTCAGGGTGATTCAGATGATACATTTTCTGGTCACAGCTTGTCTGTGCAGACAGTCAATAAGTTGGGATACACCCTGCAATTATGCATGTCCTGATAAGTATGAAAATACAGTAACATGACAGTACATGACAGATTTCTCAACTGAAATTACAGTCATTTAATGGATCTGCTGAGAAGATGGCATAAATCGTTAGGTCTTAGGTTTGTTATGTAACATGGAGCCCTCTTGCAGCATCAGATGTTGCTTCCTTTCTACTGGATTCTTTATTAAATTACTGAATAGACTCTGTATCTCTGTATGAGGGTCATGCCTAATATCCTTGAGACTAGGCTAAAACACTTGACGACTATACAGTCACTTGTAAAACGTCCTAACTGAACATTTTGTCCTCAAATGGACTTGAGTTTCTTTTTCAGAATCTGAACAAGATGCTGCTTTTGTGTTTGGGTCCTTTGCATTGAGGACTTCATTCACTGCTGACTGTTACTCATTAACTTTCTTTTTATCCTTCATAGAAGAGCTCTGTTTGTGCCTTTAGACTGATTAATCGCCTTTCGTTGTCCTAGCAAAGACAAAACCTGACACATGGCATACTAGCACACACTTAGGAGCCCATTATCCAATTGTTTGAGAGAAAACACAAAGTAAATTTAAGTTCTCAATGTTAATAGCATGCTCTGAATGGGAGCTGAGGTGTTTTTTAGTCTGACGAGGTCTGCTCTGTTGAGTTCTGCCCTGTCAGGACTTTTGAAGAGCATCTTCTAATCTCTCTTTTCTTTAGATCTGCATTCAGGCACGGGTGCTGCTCGGTTCACCCCGCCTTTCGTTTGACACCCCCAGCTGTCTGCAGTGTTTGGCCGGATTTCGTTATGTTCTCCCTTTGCTAATCTGAGAATCGGTATCTAGTGTGCTTTGAATCATTAAGATTCATTGCATTCAATAACTCGCCACTTTAATGACCCGTTTCACCCTGTTAGTTGGTTTGTTTATAGATCAACAAATGAGAATTAAAATGAGTGGCTGACTGATATCTAATAGCAGGAGTATATTTGTAGCAATAGCCAACAATACATTGTATGTGTCAAAATGATCGATTTTTCTTCTATGCCAAAAATCATTAGGATATGAAGTGAAGATCATGTTCCTTGAAGACATTTTGTAAATTTCCTTAAATATATCAACACTTAATGTTTGATTAGTAGTATGCATTGCTAAGAACTTCATTGGACAACTTTCTCAGTATTTAGATTTTTTTTTTTTTTTTTTTTTCACTTTTAGATTCCAGATTTTCAAAAGCTGTATCTTGGCCAAATATTGTCCTGTCCTAACAAACCATACGTCAATGGAAGGCTACATCAGATTTCATATGATGTATAAATCTCAGCTTTCATATGATGTATAAATCTCAATTTAAAAAAAACTGTCCCTTATAATTGGTGGTTTTGTGGTCCAGGGTCACATATATGAAATAATACTAATTATTAAGACTGAATGAAATGTATATGCATTTGGTAAAATTAAAAAAAAAAAGGTTATTTTACATATTTACTCCAGATTTGCTAAAACAAATAGCCAGATTCTGAAAAAAAGTCTCAAATATTGTCTGATTAATGAGTCTATCATTATTTCAGGACAATTAACTATTTTTAATGTAAATTTAAGTGCAAAGAGGACTGTTTTCAGCAATGTTGACTTTTTGGTCATAATCATCCCAAAGCACCATGGTGTTCAGGTTTTAACAGAACATTAAACATGTTTGCAAGGTCTGTGTGTTCTCGTTGTGGAGAACGTGCCAGTTTTTATTGTGATCAATAAATGTTGGTTGCTGTTAGTAAATGGATATCCATTTGAAATAGTAGCTATATTTGTCAAAATATGTCATTCGGCAGTTTTGTGATCAAATAGAGGCAATTCAATCTGCTTAAAAGTCTGTTAATTAAATCTTTTGCAGTAAGAGCAAATGACATTTGGAGTTTCACATTTCCACAAAAGAAAAAACATTAAATAAATTGGCTTAGGCAAAAAGCTTTGCATTTGGGAGCATGATCCATGACATTTTTCATTATGCATCATTTTAAAGGGATATTTTAACCCAACATTCTTGTGGCTTCGTAATATTACAGTTGAACCACTAATGTCACTTGGACTATTTTAACAATGTCTTTAGTTCCTTTCTGGGCCTTGAACTTACTGTCTATGCAGGCTCAGAAAGCTCTCGGATTTCATCAGAAATATCTTAGTTTGTGTTCTGAAGATGAATGAAGGTCTCACAGGTTTGGAATGACATGAGTAGTTAATGACAACATTTTCATTACTGGGCAAACTATCTCTTTAAGTGAAATATTTAGTGTTGCTAGAAAACTGTTTTAATGGTTGTGTCCATGTCAGCTCTGTGGAGGCTAAAGAGTTTTTCAGACTGACAGGGGCCAGTTTCTGTTACGTAACAAGCAGCAACCCCCAACACACATTCTTATACACACACCCCTCTCTGTCAAGCCTGTGAAACAATAAAATTCAGTTTCAAAACCCTGAACCAAGAGGCTCTTACGTAATGAGCAGAACATGACCCCATTTTTGGGATGACAACAAATGACCTTGTAACAGAAGGGAGTTTGGAAAATATATTTTACACTAAATTAAGATAACATTGTATCCCAACTGGCATATTATTTAGTTCATTTTTTTAAAGTGGTGGGAAATTTTACTTTGGTTCTTTCGGATGTTATTAAAGAAGTATCGATAGCCTACAGGAGATTGTGGTTAATTGGCATATTTAAATCCTAACCACAAGCTTTAATACTGACACACATACACACACATGCACCAGTGATAACTGAAGCACTTTCAGCCTGAGGAATAGATGCGGCTCTCTACTGCATCAAATCTGGCCTAGAAAATGTGTCTCTGGAGTAATTAATCCTCTTGGAAGATTTAAATGTTGTCAGACCCAGAAAATGGCAAGGAAATCTGAAGGAAAGGGATTTTCGAGGCCACGTACTGTACTCCTGATTCTTTCTTAATGTAGATTTTGTTTTTCTTTCTATGCGTTCATAATAGGAAGGCTTGACTCTTGATAATCCAATTTGCATGACCTTAAAAATATTGTACGTCACCTATGGTTTACAGAACGTATTCATCTATTTTGCTTTCCACAATGCATACAAAAGTTTGCATTGAATAAGGATCTGGTAAATCCTCTGTATAGCTGTGGTAATCTTTTACCACTACATAACAAAGAAGCTACAGTTTCCTTACGATTTTTGGGGAAAGTGATGATTCGCTCAAAAATGATTTACTCATCTTCATGTCATTCTGTACCTATGGAGATGCTAAGGAGAAAAAAAAGAGGAATAAATTATTTAAATGCAGATGAAAATTTTGCATTCTCTTGCAAAAATATTACACTCCCGAAGAAACTTTGCATTAGCAACATCTTATTTTATTGCATTTATTTTTCATTTTTTGGTGAACTATCCCTTTAAAGGTGTTGTAATACAGACAAACATCGAGCTATCTTAATATGGAGACAACACTCATATTTGTCATTTCCAGCAGGCGCTTGTGTTTTCTGGTGTGGCCACTGAGTGCTAGGAATGCTAAACATTCCTCACTGAATGTGTGTCTTCTGTTCAGCTGAAGAGCAAGAGAGAGCAATGAAGGAAGAGAGAGAGTGGACGGCAAAGGAACGGTGTGACAAGATTCCAGAGCTCATGCTTGCATACAGATGGAATCACGTCAGGTCTCCTTTCCCGTGTAGCACACAGATGGTGTAAATCACAGTCCTCAGACATGAAGCGCTTGCAGGACAGCTTGTTTCCATCGTCCCTCTCTGATTGGATAAAGCCATCCATCCGCACCAGAATGTCAAGTGACACACACCAAATGCACTGCCACCATCTTCTCAGTTACAGTGAAAGCTTTGCTTTTTTTTAAAGGAACATAATGGACTGATCTGGTGGGAAGGCTGCATGTGAAAAAAATCACTATTATCTGACACTGAAATGGCTTTCTTGAAAAATCTAATTTGTCTGAGGAAGCTCTAAGCAGAAAAATAACCACTTGTGGTAGCCAATCAGAAAAGGTTGGGGCAGGACTACTTGTATAAAAGATGTTTTGATGAGGCTAACATCAGTGTTGCCAAGTTCACTGTTGCCACGGATTGTTTTTGATGTCCGCGGGTTGAAGGAACCCCCAAAAATGTCATATTTAGCTCCTGAAATATGGATTTACCAGGGGAACCCTGACAAAAAAACATGTATTTTATCCCCCGGGACACAATTTTTAACGGGGGACCCTCTCCAAACGCAATTGGACTAGTTTTGGGCTAGTTTTTGAGTAGCAATTGGGCGGGTTTTGTTGTGAAAACCTGGCAACCCTGGATAACCTACTCAGGTCGTTTAGGGCAGGGGTCACCAGATCCGGTCCTGGAGGGCCGGTGTCCCTGCAGAGTTTAGCTCCAGCCCTAATCAAACACACCTTAACCAGCTAATCAAGGTCCTACTAGGTATACTTGAATCTTCCAGGCAGGTGTGTTGAGGAAAGTCGGAGGTAAACTCTGCAGAACACCGGCCCTCCAGGAACAAGTTTGGTGACCCCTGGTTTAGGGTTTAAGGTGGGAAAAATGTTATTGTTGGTTATGCAATTTTGGGAAATGGAGAATGTGAGAAACTGGTAACCACTGAAACTAATAAAAAGATGACTCCTAATTGTCCTTACTGAAAAATGCTATTTTAAACTATGCTAAGGTAGTTTGCAGGTCTTACATGTAGCTGGTTTGAGCCGATCTCCCAGCCTGACCAACATAAAGGTGACCAAAAACTGGCTAACAGACCAGGAATAGAAGCTTAGGCTGGTTTAATATGTTTTTAAAGGCCTTTTAATACAGGTTTTTGAATAATGAATTAAACTTAATCTCTTTACATGCTTCTGATTTTAATGAGCTCTTCTGAGTGCTCTAAAGCACTTGTGCGTATTAGTTGGTGCTTCACTACACACGTCATTAGTCTCAGATATTAAGATCCATAAGATGAAGCAGATCACGTGTTAACTGTTCACTGTTCAGAGTCTTTGCTGTTTCAAGCCCCTGTGAAGTTATGAATGTTTTTTGGTTGTGAACATGAGCATGTTAATTACATCATCGACCAAAACATTAGCTTAGTGAGCTGTTTTGCTGTCTATTCACCTTTTAAAGCATTAGTTTACTTCCGGAACAAAAATTTACAGATAATGTACTCGTGCCCCTTGTCATTCAAGATGTTCATGTCTTTCTTTCTTCAGTTGTAAAGAAATCGTTTTTTGAGGAAATTATTTCAGGAATTTTCTCAATATAGTGGACTTCCATGGTCCCAGTGAGATCCATGGCCCCAGTTGAACTTCCAAAATGCAGCCTTAAAGGGCTCTAAACGATCCCAGCCAAAAAACTCCCATCTCATTTTTTTTAAAATTCAGCCTACATTGCTGCAGAAGTACCGACCCAGTGTTTACAAAGTGAATATGCAAGTGAAGGTCAAACACCCTTTACAAAAAATGTAAAACAGCGATGTAGGATGATTTTGAAGTTGGAGGAGAAAATGAGATGGGAGTTTTTCATCATATCCTAACTGTCTTAAATCATAGTGGACGGAGTATGCATGCACATTGCAGAGATGAGCATTTTAAGTTAAGAAGTGTATAAATTGTCAATTTTTTTTTTTTTTTTTTTTTTTTTTTTTAGAAAATAACAGATTGTTTTGCTAGACACGACCTTTATTCCTTGGCTGGGATCATTTAGAGCCCTTTAAAGCTGCATTTAAACTACATTTTGGAAGTTCAAACTCGTGGGCACCATAGAAGTCCACTATATGGAGAACATACCTGAAATGTTTGCCTCAAAACATAATTTCTTTGCGATTGAAGAAAGAAAGACATGAACATCTTGGATAACAACGGGGTTAGAACATTATCTGTAAATTTTTGTTCTGGAAGTGAACTAATCCTTTAAGACAATATCCTATTTAAAAATGGACCCTCAGCAACTCAATAGTCCATATATTAGCAAAATGTAAAAAAAAAAAAAAAAAAAAAAAAAAAAAAAAAAAAAATGAAACTTGACCCTCGATTGTAACAAGCCAGCTTTTTTCTAAGTAGGTAAAGGACATACAATTATAGATCGTATCTACTTAAAGAAAGACAGAGATCTCTTTATAATGTGTCTGGTTTATTATTAGCATTTTGGTAAGCGAACAGCAAAGACTATACTAAGTATGTAAAAAATACATTGTACAGTAAATGAAATGCTGGTTTTTATTTAGATTGAATTATGAACATTTCTATCACTCTTGTCTAAAATTGGTCAAAATTCTAATTTGTTACAATGCATTTTGGGATTGCCTTATCAGTATGTTTGTGATGCTGCCTTGTAATTTGGCCATAGTGAGGAATTTTATTGTTGCTTTTAAAAAAAACATCAGGAAACAGCTTTTCTTCTGTATTGTGAGTTGCATCTGAGCGAAACAGATTATAGAAAAAGAAATAAACGTATGGCAGCAACTTGGTTCTATCCATCCAATGTTGATTGGATGGAGGCAGATCTAAATGTGAACTTGCAGTTGATTGCAAGAAAAAGTCAGGGTTTAACCACCTTTTTCTTCAACGCAGAAGTAAGCCTATGGGTGAGACTTCCGGTTCATTGTCCGCTATAGGGAAATAATGAGAAGAATAACAATGTGCAGTAAACAGTAAAACTGTTTGCACTACAAAGCAGTGTGCTCATAATCAAGATAATACATTAGAAAATATGCATTTCATTTTCAATTTTCATTTCATTCTGACTTCAAGGTCACTCTGAAGAATCTTTAAGTGCGTTTTAAATACCTAAGCCACATTCTTTGCCATGTTGTGTCATAGGTGGTGTAAAGGTCACAGATCAAAACACAGGAAGCTTTGGAATTCAATGAGGGTATTTCCTGTCAGTCACTCGTCTGCCTGTTTTACTCTCCTTGTGTGGGAATCTCATGTTTTGATGTCTGGATGTGTCATAGTTTTAGTCCACAACAGCTGTACTTTGAGCCCTGCGGTTTGTTGTCAAAGGCTGGATTTACAGTCTGTTTCTTCTGAGAGGTCTGGAGGTGTGAAGTTCTTATCATGGAGAAGTCGGAATGCAGTGACAGTCAGCTGATCTGTGCTGTAATGTCAGAGCCCGTCTGACGCAACTAAATGCCAATGATGAGGAGTTTCAATTGAGTTTTTTGTTTGGTTTTCTCACATGAAGGTTTTATATTGTAACTTCTATATGTGCAATTCTGGCTAATACTGATAAGCTGACAATTATTTTCATGTCGTTCCAAAACTTTAAGACCTTTGTTCATCTTCAGAACGCAAATTAAGATATTTTTGATGAAATCCGAGAGCTTTCTGACCCTGTATAGACAGCAACGGTACTACCACGTTCAAAGCACAAAAAGGTAGTAAGGACATTGCTAAAATAGTCCTTGTGACATCAGTGGTAAAGATGATGTAATTCAGATCTGCAGACAAAAGATGCATTCAACTTCAAATCTTAATGTGGTGGAATCATTAAAAACCACTAATGGAGATATCAAGCTTTTATGATGACACCGACTTAACCTCAGATTGCTATTTGGTTGTTGATATATTTAGTTTTGGCCATCAAATCAGCAACACACTGCTTACATTAGCTAGATACAGATGCTAACAGTACGTTAGCAATCGATTCAAATCATATGACTGTTTTGTTGGCCAAACCAAAATAGTCTCCACATGTTGAGGTTGAATATGGACTATAAATGATTTGATCAAATTTCTAAATGTTTGTTTAAGCTCTTGTGTTTTTAATTTCCCATGTGATAGGTTAGCTCTCAGTTTGCAGATCTTGGCTGTGGTTTCCTTCTGCTAGTGTGAGTGAGTTTGCAGTATATGTAAGTGCTTCAGCGCTGAGGCTGGTGTGTTTGTGGATCCCATAATTAGGCTTCTGCTGCTGGGATGGTCGTTGGGTTGTTGGGTGGAGCTGGAAACCCAAACACTGACTTTAGTAGAATCTCCAGTCTGCTTTGAATTGATGTTTAGGCCTTTGCTGGTTTAAAAATAACTGGTTGAAGGTTTCTTATGAAGTTTTTTCCACCAAAATCATGTTGGTTTAAACGGTGGACCTCAACCGAAAGACTGGTGGGGGCTGGTTTGAGGTCAAGAAAAATAAAAAACTTTTTTCCAGCAAAAAAGCATTAAAGGTGACCTATACCCCTTTTTACAAGGTGTAAAAAATCTCAGGTGTCCCCAGAATGTGTCTGTGAAGTTTCAGCTCAAAGTACCCCACAGAACATTTATTATCTCATTTTGAAAACGCCTATTTTGAGTGGAAGCAGAAACGTGTTGTTTTCGTGCATGTCTCTTTAAATGCAAATGAGCTGCTCCTCCCTGCCCCCTTTTCCAGAGTGGGGCAGTGCCTTTACAGCTCGTACCTCTGATACTCTGCCAAAAAACATCTGTTTGGTTTTGATTATCATGTCTATCGCACTGAACATCCAGCGCAAACACACAGAAAGCGGCTGTAAGTTCTTATTGCGCTTAAACTCAATTCAAATATACTGGGTTGTTCTTTTTCACGTTTTCTGGTTTGGTAGATGCACAGGGACCTGATCATAGAGCTTAAACGTGGAAAAAGTCCGATTTTTGTGTTTAAATTGGTTGCTATCATATGAGAAAATTCAAAATTCAAAACTTTCAATGCTTTGTCTTTGAGTGCACAAACTGCACTAGTCACCAAGAACTGCACTGGTCACCAAGAATGACAGTTTCCATCATGACAGAGCAGGAAGTTATGAATGGTATCCGTTGCTGCATGTCAGCTATGGCCTTCACCAGTGTGAAGCACTGCCACATATGGCCTTGTCACTTCCTCTGAAGATTGTCCTTTGGAGGAAAACATGCTGGGGTGTTGTGGTTACACACCCAGGGGAGCTCTGCTGGGTTCAAACCACACACAGTCATCTTATTTCATTGTGTCTGTGGTTCTGAAGAGGGATACTGCTATTTAGCAATGAAAGTGGTCTGTGAATGGTAAATATCATTGTCATTACAAGACAGGGTTTAATTGAGTCAAGCAATGTCACAACTTGTCACCTCAATATAGAATTTAAAGGGATAGTTCACCCAAAAATGACAATTCTGTCATTAATTACTCACCCTCATGTCGTTCCAAACCTGTAAGACCTTTGTTCATCTTCTGAACACAAATTAAGATATTTTTGATGAAATATGAGAGCTTTTTGACCCTGCATAGACAGCAACGTTCCTGACATTTTCAAGCCCCAGAATTGTAGTAAGGACATTGTTAAAATAGTCCATGTGACATCAGTGGTTCAACCGTAATGTTGTGAAGCTACGAGAATACTTTTAGTGCGCAAAGAAAACAAAAATAACTTTATTCAACAATTTCTTCTCTTCCGTGTCAGTCTTCGCCACACATTTGGGAGAGTACAGCATGAGAAATTAATGACAGAATTTTCGTTTATGGGTGAAATATCCCTTTAAAAAGTGTGTGTATATATAGTATAAATGTGATATTATTTAGCATAAGCTTATTTATTATAAATCTCAATTTTAAAAAATTGACCCTCATGACAGGTTTTGTGGTCCAGGGTCACAAATATTACTTTCCTGTAACATCACAGAACTGCATGAAGTTTAAAAACTGAATACAGTGTTAGTTTTGACAGCAAATTTTGATTTAGTCTTTTGACTAAAATGCTATTTAGTTTTAGTCATATTTTAGTCATCTGAATTGTTTTTAGTTTTAGTCAACTTAATATAAGATTTTAGTTGACTAAATCTACAGTAGTTTTAGTCAGCTAAAATATAATGGGTTTAGTTGGTGTAATGCATTTATTAAGCATTTCTCTAAAATTACCCAACTCATTGTATAGGTGTGATATTAAGGTTTTATCATGATAAACACCGATTTAACTGCTGTGACATGCAACATTCCTTTATAATAAAATTAAATGAAACCACTTCTCATAAGGAAACAAATGTACTGACACACGTCCAATATTCTTCCAACTGTTTACGTTCATCTAAGACATTAAAAAGTGTGTTTATTTATTGTGTTTATTTAGTGTGTTTATATGAGTGAATACTCATCAAAACGGACAATTCAACATCATTTTGTGTGTATTTCTCCATTCGTGAGATGTGAAAGAGTACTTGTGTCGTTGAGGAAATTAACACTGACTGAATTACAATGTAAATCTGAGCTACTGCTGTAACTCACTCATATCTTTTCTCTCCTCTCTCAGACACTCCCTCAAACACAAACACACACAGAAACAACTTTTAGCTCCAGTGTGAGCCATTCAAAGGTACTATTGAGAAAAGTGCATTTGTCGAGCATGCAGTGGCCCAGTTGTTCACTACAGTCCGCACCTCAAGCTTGAATCTGAGGGGCTTAAGTAAATTTGTTTTGACGCATCACATTTTAGCAGGTCCAGACACTCAGAACTTTGGCGCACCATTACAGTTCACAGTCTCTCTCTGTCTCTTTGGCTCTGTCCCAGCAGCTGGTGTTTACTCTGAGCTTCCAGTGAATCTGCTTCTCTCCCTCAACACTTCCCCCAGAAGAGGCACCCTGCCTGCTTACATCATCCATCCGGGGTGAGGGGCGAGGGGCCGGGGGGGTTGAGGATGAGGTAATTCATTAGGCCTCAAATGAGATGCAGATCCATTCTCAGTCAGCCTCCCAGTTCTTCTGTTCTCCCCCCAACCCCCCACTCACCTCTTCCGATCTTTGATTTAACGGTCGCTGCTTGCTTCCACTTCCGGCTCCCTGTTTGTCTCATTTCCATATTTGAAAAAGAGCATTGCTCAAGCTCTGTACCCTTCAGGATCAATGCACCCTTTTTGGCGAGACTGCTCTGCGCTCTTCATTTAACCGGTTTTCTGTGGTTTTAGGGCAACATAATGGCATGTTGTTCTGGAAAAAGAGTGACAGAGGTGCTTGAAGGAAAAATTCTGGTTTGTTTCTTATTCATTTATTTTCATTTTTAAAAAGTAAACACTGTTTTATGTTATATTGTAGTACTATATTATGTGTGTTATATGATTCATAGCACATACAACTACCAGTCAAAAGTTTTTGAATAGTAAGATTTTAATTGTTTTTTAAAGAAGTCTTTTCTGCTTACCAAGCCTGCATTTGTCTGATTCAAAATACAGCAAAATCAGTAATATTGTGAAATATTTTTACTATTTAAAATAACTGCTTTCTATTTGAATATATTTTAAAATGCAATTTATTCCTGTGATCAAAGCTAAATTTTCAGCATCATCACTCAAGTCTTTTCCAGAGTAAAGAAATTATAGATATAAGTGATGAGACATTTATAATGTTACCAAACGTTTCTATTTCAGGTAAATGCTGTTCTTCTAAACTTTTTTTATTCATCAAAGAAACCTGAAAAACTTTTACTCGGCTGTTTTCAACATAATAATAAATGTTTTTTGAGCAAATCAGAATATTAGAATGATTTCTGAAGGATCATGTGACTGAAGTAATGATGCTAAAAATCCAGCTTTGAAATCACATGAATAAATTACATTTTAAAACATATTCAGATAGAAAACAGTTATTTTAAATAGTAAAAATATTTAAAAATTTTGCTGTTTTTGCTGTACTTTGGATCAAATAAATGCAGGCTTGGTAAGCACAAGAGAATTCTTTAAAAAACATTAAAAATCTTAAATTAAAAACTTTTGACTGGTAGTGTAGCTCAGTCATAACTCTTTTTGTTGTTGTTGTTTCTTCTTTATAAGCTTTTAATGTCAGTAAGCTGTTGCAAGTGGCAGATTTTGTCTTAATATAAAAATGTTTTATATTGGCACCTGAAAATATTTGGCACCTGAAAATATTTGGCCAAACATTAATTAGACTAGAAAAATAAGCCGCATTTCATTATAGATTTACTTAACCTGTTGTCTTGATTATTTAATGTATGTTGGAATAAATCTGTCATGAAAACAGTTACTGTTCAAATGTTTAAATGTTCATTTCAACAATGAAATGTAGTAGAAATATAATTATATAATTTAAGAATTGATATAAAAACTGCTTTAAGCATTGTAAATACAATACAGTTACAATTCAGATGTTTAATTTAGTTCTACGTTGGTAATTGGATGCATTGCTTTCAATATTTCTTTCTTTGTTTGTGTCAGTTGCTTGTATGATTGACAGCATGGTACATTGCTATAGTATTAGTCTATTTTCAGACATGATAATAACTACCAAGCAAATGCATAATGAAACAGAAATCAGCAGTCACATTACAGAATTTCCCAACATTTTATGCATGCAACCCAGATCTTTTCTTACGCTTAATGTCTTTATTATCATTTCATGTCTGGTGGTAATGGTATTTTTAGCTCAACAACATGAATAATTCGATGCATGGCAGTGTTTACTTGGTTTGTCCCTAGACAGCGTACAACGTTAGTGCTGAGAGGAAAAGGGGTTTGGGGTGGATCAGAATGAATCAAATCCTACCTCAAGCACACCTGAGGGTTAAAGCAGACCTTGAGCTGAAAAATCTCCAAATATTAGTTGCTGTGACACTCTCAAACCCCTGTTCATTCAATGCTGTAACGTCCAATCTCATTCTTCCAGGGACAAAACAGGCCACCACTGATGCGTTTTTTTTTTGGTCAGAATAACTCTTCCGCTTCACAGCAGTTGAATAGACATGTTGAGGTGGAGACAACACAGCCGTCCCTCTGAGTAAAAGCAGGATGTTTTCGTATTTACTACACAAGCTGATTCCCACTCTATAGGGTGTTGTATTTATAGAGCTAAATGGTATATTGAAAATCCATTCTATATTTGTGATGTTCATGTTTTCTGTAACAACAAAATCACATCTTTTTAAGTTTTCTAAAGACATTAAATGTCTCTTATTTTTAAATTCAGAAGAATAACTGTGAATCAAATCAATCCGAGCTTTGATTCAGTGATTCATTAGTTTTGTTTAATTTCTGGAAGTTGCTATGGCATATTTGTCATGTAATGTTTTAGCTATAAACAACTGTAGTTCACTTCTACGTTTGCCATGTTTTGTTTGCCTTAATTATTTCTAAATTTTTCACTGTGCTTTAGTTTTTGCTTAAAATATTATTAATGTAATTAAGAATGTATTAAATTGTATTTAATATCATCAAAAAGGCTAAGGAATATTGAGTAATCTATTTTTAAACTATACTGCCACACCTTACTGTGACATCTGTCTTTCTTTATGTGTATGTTTATACATAGACGCTTTATTGAGTCTGTAATGTTGGCCAACATCAAATCGGACTCTAACCCAGATCACACTCTTATCAGTGAAAAGCAGGTGATCTGTTGAACCTCCTCCTCGTGTGGACTGTCCTGACATGACATCATGGCTTTAAGATCTCCAGAACTTGTTTTCTTGCTCATTTTCTTGGATGAAATTTTCGATTTAGACTTATAGTGTGTGTTCAGGTGTCCAGGTAAGCAACACGCTTATCAGTAAGAATGGTAAACTTTAGCTCTTCACGATTTGCTTCAACTGGATTTTGATTCAGGAAGTCATATTGTGATTCTGTGTTAAGATTCAAAACAAGTATATGATTCTGTATAAACCCACCATAAGTAAAATAACATTGAATCTGAGAATCTGATTTTGCTTTTACGTGTATAGTTTAATGGAGATTTGCATAAGAATGATCAGCTTTATGAGAGTAAAACATTAAGTCCCATGATTTTGTTTTCTTTAAATATAATTAATGGTGCAGAATGTTTGCACCTTTTTTTGGTAAATATGTGATATGTACCACTCCATCCATTTTTACAGTGTTGTACATTCATTCAGTATTTTTTTAAAAGAATAACTATTGGCTCCAGGGCTTGGAAATTAAGCTTTGGCATTTGCGTGGTCATCTAATGTCTACGAGTTGGCAGGCATTAGAATGTTTTTCACTTGCAGAAAGTAAATCATATGGTTTAGTCAGGAGTGTCTGATCTGACTGTTTCTCCTATCCACTAAATCGATGTTCTTGAGGGAAGTGGAAGGTGGCAAGATCACCATTATTTTCTTGTGTCCACTGAGCAATTCTTCAAACTACCAATAATCAATTGAGTGGAGGGCAGTTGAGGTTCATATTGAGCTGTCTGGGGGCATGACTTTAACTTATTTGCTGTACCGAAATCTGTTATGGATTATGTGTGCAAATCGAGAACAAATCGATCTGGATTTAATCTCTGTGGAATGTAACTGTGAATGACTCTTCTGTGTAATCACACATCTAGTAGACAAATACTCTTTTTTTGAGTGTTTGCTGTAGTTTAGCTTTGGAATGAAGTTCGACTGGTCTTCATCTCTCGGTTGACGTTTGTCACTTTTTTCATCTTCTGTCTTAGATCCCTCAGCTGTTCCAGAGGCCAATCCCAGTGATCCCAACTCTGAGGAAATCAACACCCCTTCAAAAACAGAATCAGGCCTTGAAACCAACATGCCTATGGAGTTGGACACCGCAAAGAAGTCAGCTCCGCCGAAACAGCCAGACATCATTCCAAAGTCCCCTGCGACACCCACTCCGAGGTCGAGTGGTAGCCCTCAACACAAGAAAGGTGGGTGAAGACCTTGAAGACTATCTGCAATTTATTTTAAGACGAGTTCAGTATTTGCTTTTTTTTATATAGTACTTTTCATTATGATCAGGAAATTGCTTCTTTTGTCCTCTTAAATACCTTTTTACCCCAGAACTTAAGATCAGAATGAACGTAGAAGCATTATCACTGCCAGGTAGTCGGTTTACATGGTTGTAGTTGGACGAAGCTGGTCTTTCATGGTCATTTAGTTTATTTATGAGGTTGATTGCCTATATCAGCTTGGTAGACCATCTTGGTCAAGCTGGTCTTGGTTCTGAAACCATCTTGGTCGAGCAGGTTTGGTTTGGCACACCATACTAGTCAAGCTGGTTTGGGCTGGTAGATCATCTTGGTCAAGCTGGTTTGGTTCGGTAGACCATCTTGGTCAAGCTGGTTTGGTTCGACAGACCATCTTGGTCAAGCTGGTTTGGTTCGACAGACCATCTTGGTCAAGCTGGTTCGGTTTGACAGACCATATTGGTCAAGCTTGTTTGGGTTGGTGGATCATCTTGGCCAAACTGGTTTGATTCGGCAGACCATCTTGGTCAAGCTCATTTGGGGTTGGTAGAACATCTTGGTCAAGCTGGTGTGGTTCGGCAGACCCATCTTGGTCAAGCTGGTTTGGTTCGACAGACCATATTGGTCAAGCTGGTTTGGTTTGGCTGATCATATTGGTCAAGCTAGTCTGGTTCGGCAGACCATATTGGTCAAGCTTGTTTGCGTTGATGGATCATCTTGGTCAAGCTGGTTTGGTTCGGCAGACCATATTGGTCAAGCTGGTTTGGTTGGACAGACTAAATTGGTCAAGCTGTGAAAGACAGCTTGGTCAAGCTGGTTTGGGTTGGTAGAACATCTTGGTCTAACTGGTCTGGTTCGGCAGACCATATTGGTCAAGCTGGTTTGGTTGGACAGACCAAATTGGTCAAGCTGTGAAAGACAGCTTGGTCAAGCTGGTTTGGGTTGGTAGAACATCTTGGTCTAACTGGTCTGGTTCGGCAGACCATATTGGTCAAGCTGGTTTGGGTTGGTAGATCATCTTGGTCAAGCTGGTTTGGTTCGGCAGACCATATTGATCAAGCTGTGAAAGACAGCTTGGTCAAGCTGGTTTGGTTTGGCAAACCATCTTGATCAAGCTGGATTGGTTTCGCAGACCCTATATGTCAAGCTGGTTTGGTTCGGCAGACCATATTGGTCAAACTGGTTTGCCACCATCTTTGTCAAGCTGGACTGGGTTGACAGACCCTATATGTCAAGCTGGTTTGGGTTGGTAGAACATCTTGGTGAAGCTGGTTTGGGTTGATAGACCATCTTGGTCAAGCTGGTTTGGGTTGGTGAACCGTCTTGAGGTGCCAAGTGTTCACAAAACATAACATTGATGGCGATAAACCATTGAAGTGCTTTAAATACACTCAGCTCTATTCAAAACTGTTTTCACTTCCATGAAGAGCACAGGATGTCTCTCGTGAAACAAGCCAGTCATTGAGGATTTACCCCTGACCAAAGTCTTGAAAGCTAACAGAGGCATTTGTTTACTGACCCACAAAGAATTTCCATGGTCATGCCTCTGTAAATGCTCCCAGAATTAAGTTATTTCAGCTGTATTACATTAATGTAGAAATTGATCCGTTTAATGAGGAAAACTTTGGTGCTAATGCTGATTTGTGGAGGCTGGCGACAGGCAGTTCCTAATCGCCTCTGGTCATCAGCTGAGGTGAAGCAATGAAACCTGACTGGGCATCACATTTCACAGTGCTGTGCCAACTGGAGGGATTTAACCCTCCTTCCTGGTTCAGTCACGTTCATAGTATAAAGCTTTCACTTGTACAAGCGCATGTAGGTACATGTTAATAGGAGAGTTGTTTGGGTTTGAGAAAGTAAGCAGCTTTTCTTTGCCTACTTCTTTGTTGTGCTTTTATACAACTGAGGATGTGGTTGTAGAGCATTTGGCGGTTGTTAATTTTGCGGGGAAAAGCTGGTTCAGCGGTGTCTGCCTAGCTATTTATACTTTGTTACTGTGCTTGATACTGCAGTTGTAATTGTTATGTTTTTTGATCTGGTTCCTTTAAATGATCCATTCCTACTGATTTGCGCAGCATTTGTGAATCACTCAAATGTAAAGGAGTTTGGGAGGAAAAATGATATTTACTTGTTACATGTTGGAATCACTCAGAAGTACACCCAAAAATGACAATTCTGTCATTAATTACTCACCCTCATGTCGTTCCACACCTGTAAGCTCTTCGTTCAACTTCAGAACACAAATTAAGATACTTTTGATGAAATCCAAAAGCTTTCTGACCTTACATAGACAGCAACGCAACTGGGTTCAAAGCCCAGAAAGACAGTAAAGCATTAAAATAACTATTAACTAAATTAACTATTAAAAAAGAAGTGGCATTTCTCAATTATTTCAGTTAAGTTTCTTAATTTATTTCAGGTTTAATTCGTAATAACAGTAGTGTTCCGTGGTTTTACCAGTATTAGTTAATTAATAGTTGATTTTAGTTTTCTGATTTTACCTTTCATAGACAAACGACACTACCAGTCAAGTTTTGTAATGTTTTATTGCATTTATTCGATCCAAAGTACATCAAAAACAGTAACATTTTGAAATATTTTTGCTATTTAAAAGAACTGCTTTCTACTTGAATATATTTTAAAATGTAATTTATTCCTGTGATTTTAAAGCTAAATTTTTAGCATCATTACGCCAGTCTTCAGTGTCATATAATCCTTCAGATATCATTCTAACGCTGATTTGCTGTTTAAGAAACATTTCTATTTCAGATAAATGCTGTTCTTCTGAACTTTCTATTCATCAAAAAACCTGAAAAAATTCTACTGTATGCTGTTTTCAACATAATAAATATTTTAGTAAATATTTTTTAACAGCAAATCAGAATATTAGAATGATTTCTGAAAGATCATGTGCCTGGAGTAATGATGCTAAAAATTCTAAATTTTAAATATTTAAAAATATGTTTAAATAGAAAACGGTTATTTTAAATAGTAACAATATTCCAAAAATTTTACAGTTTTTGCTGTACTTTGGATCAAATAAATGTAGGCTTGATGAGCTTGATGGCTTCTTTAAAAAAAAAAAACATTTAAAACTTTTGAATGGTAGTGTATGTTTTTGGTTATCTTTCTGCTGTATGACATCATTCGGTCTCACATGGTTTTATGTTATTAAGCTGCTTCGCACTACTGGTGGTGCACAGTTCAGCTCATCTCATCATAAAATACATTACTGCTGTCAACATCTTGTAAAACTGAACACTCTGTTCCAAAGAATATTGTCCTCCATTGATTCTGGGCTGCTGCTGCCTCACTCATAATATCTTAGTCATGAGAAAGAACATCAGGAGACCTGAAGGAAGGGAAGAGCTTAAGTTCAGGCATTGACTCATATCGCTTGCTGTTTCAAAGCTGAATCA